>NW_027102050.1:0-47508 GCF_035609145.1 Eleutherodactylus coqui
TCCCCCATTGTGACATCACAATGCCATTTCCCCCATTGTGACATCACAATGCCGTTTCCCCCATTGTGACATTACAATGCCGTTTCCCCCATTGTGACATCACAATGCCATTTTCCCCCATTGTGACATCACAATGCCATTTCCCCCATTGTGACATCACAATGCCATTTCCCCCATTGTGACATCACAATGCCGTTTCCCCCATTGTGACATCACAATGCAGTTTACCCCATTGTGACATCACAATGCCCTTTCCCCCATTGTGACATCACAATGCCGTTTTCCCTATTGTGACATCACAATGCCATTTCCTCCATTGTGACATCACAATGCCCTTTCCCCATTGTGATATCACAATGCCGTTTCACCCATTGTGACATCACAATGCTGTTTTTCCCATTGTGACATCACAATTCCATTTCCCCCATTGTGACATTACAATGCCGTTTTCCCCATTGTGACATCACAATGCCCTTTCCCCCATTGTGACATCACAATGCAGTTTTCCCCATTGTGACATCACAATGCCCTTTCCCCCATTGTGACATCACAATGCCGTTTTCCACATTGTGACATCACAATGCCCTTTCCCCCATTGTGACATCACAATGCCATTTCCCCCATTGTGACATTACAATGCCGTTTTCCCTATTGTGACATCACAATGCTCTTTCCCCCATTGTGACATCACAATGCCATTTCACCCATTGTGACATCACAATGCCATTTCCCCCATTGTGACATCACAATGCCATTTCCCCCATTGTGATATCACAATGCCATTTCACCCATTGTGACATCACAATGCCATTTCCCCCATTGTGACATCACAATGCCGTTTTCTGCATTGTGACATCACAATGCCCTTTCCCCCATTCTGACATCACAATGCAGTTTTCCCCATTGTGACATCGCAATGCCCTTTCCCCCATTGTGACATCACAATGCCATTTTCCCCATTGTGACATCACAATGCCCTTTCCCCCATTGTGACATCACAATGCCATTTCCCCCATTGTGACATCACAATGCCGTTTTCCCTATTGTGACATCACAATGCCCTTTCCCCCATTGTGACATCACAATGCCGTTTCCCCCATTGTGACATCACAATGCAGTTTACCCCATTGTGACATCACAATGCCCTTTCCCCCATTGTGACATCACAATGCCGTTTTTTCCCATTGTGACATCACAATGCCCTTTCCCCCATTGTGACATCACAATGCCGTTTTTTCCCATTGTGACATCACAATGCCCTTTTCCCCATTGTGACATCACAATGCCATTTCCCCCAGTGTGACATCACAATGCCATTTCGCCCATTGTGACATCACAATGCCATTTCCCCGATTGTGACATCACAATGCAGTTTACCCCATTGTGACATCACAATGCCCTTTCCCCCATTGTGACATGACAATGCCGTTTTCCCCATTGGGACATCACAATGCCGTTTCCCCCATTGTGACATCACAATGTCCTTTCCCCCATTGTGACATCACAATGCCCTTTCCCCCATTGTGACATCACAATGCCATTTCCCCCATTGTTGACATCACAATGCCGTTTTCCCCATTGTGACATCACAATGCCCTTTTCCCCATTGTGACATCACAATGCCATTTCCCCCAGTGTGACATCACAATGCCATTTCCCCCATTGTGACATCACAATGCCATTTCCCCCATTGTGACATCACAATGCCGTTTCCCCCATTGTGACATCACAATGCCGTTTCCCCCATTGTGACATCACAATGCAGTTTACCCCATTGTGACATCACAATGCCCTTTCCCCCATTGTGACATCACAATGCCCTTTCCCCCATTGTGACATCACAATGCCGTTTTCCCTACTGTGACATCACAATGCCCTTTCCCCATTGTGACATCACAATGCCATTTCCCCCATTGTGACATCACAATGCCGTTTCCCCCATTGTGACATCACAATGCAGTTTACCCCATGGTGACATCACAATGCCCTTTCCCCCATTGTGACATCACAATGCCGTTTTCCCTACTGTGACATCACAATGCCCTTTCCCCATGGTGACATCACAATGCCCTTTCCCCCATTGTGACATCACAATGCCGTTTTCCCTACTGTGACATCACAATGCCCTTTCCCCATTGTGACATCACAATGCCATTTCCCCCATTGTGACATCACAATGCCGTTTCCACCATTGTGACATCAGAATGCAGTTTACCCCATTGTGACATCACAATGCCCTTTCCCCCATTGTGACATCACAATGCCGTTTCCCTATTGTGACATCACAATGCCATTTCCTCCATTGTGACATCACAATGCCCTTTCCCCATTGTGACATCACAATGCCATTTCCCCCATTGTGACATCGCAATGCCATTTCCCCCATTGTGACATCACAATGCAGTTAACCACATTGTGACATCACAATGCCCTTTCCCCCATTGTGACATCACAATGCTGTTTTCCCTATTGTGACATCACAATGCCATTTCCCACATTGTGACATCACAATGCCCTTTCCCCCATTGTGACATCACTATGCCGTTTTCCGCATTGTGACATCACAATGCCCTTTCCCCCATTGTGACATCACAATGCAGTTTACCCCATTGTGACATCACAATGCCCTTTCCCCCATTGTGACATCACAATGCAGTTTACCCCATTGTGACATCACAATGCCCTTTCCACCATTGTGACATCACAATGCTGTTTTTCCCATTGTGACATCACAATTCCATTTCCCCCATTGTGACATTACAATGCCGTTTTCCCCATTGTGACATCACAATGCCCTTTCCCTCATTGTGACATCACAATGCCATTTCCTCCATTGTGACATCACAATGCCGTTTCCCCCATTGTGACATCACAATGCCATTTCCTCCATTGTGATATCACAATGCCGTTTCCCCCATTGTGACATCACAATGCTGTTTTTCCCATTGTGACATCACAATTCCATTTCCCCCATTGTGACATTACAATGCCGTTTTCCCCATTGTGACATTACAATGCCCTTTCCCACATTGTGACATCACAATGCCATTTCCCCCATTGTGACATCACAATGCCGTTTCCCCCATTGTGACATCACAATGCAGTTTTCCCCATTGTGACATCGCAATGCCCTTTCCCCCATTGTGACATTACAATGCCGTTTTCCCCATTGTGACATCACAATGACATTTCCCCCATTGTGACATCACAATGCAGTTTACCACATTGTGACATCACAATGCCCTTTCCCCCATTGTGACATCACAATGCCGTTTTCCCTATTGTGACATCACAATGCCATTTCCTCCATTGTGACATCACAATGCCCTTTCCCCATTGTGACATCACAATGCCATTTCCCCCATTGTGACATCACAATGCCATTTCCCCCATTGTGACATCACAATGCCGTTTTCCCTATTGTGACATCACAATGCCATTTCCCCCATTGTGACATCACAATGCCATTTCCCCAATTGTGACATCACAATGCAGTTTACCCCATTGTGACATCACAATGCCCTTTCCCCCATTGTGACATCACAATGCCGTTTTCCCTTTTGTGACATCAATATGCAATTTCCTCCATTGTGACATTACAATGCCCATTCCCCATTGTGACATCACAATGCCCATTCCCCATTGTGACATCACAATGCCCATTCCCCATTGTGACATCACAATGCCATTTCTCACATTGTGACATCACAATGCCTTTTCCCCCATTGTGACGTCACAATGCAGTTTTCCCCATTGTGACATCACAATGCCCTTTCCCCCATTGTGACATCACAATGCCGTTTTCCGCATTGTGACATCACAATGCCATTTCCCCCATTGTGACATCACAATGCACTTTCCCCCATTGTGACATCACAATGCACTTTCCCCCATTGTGACATCACTATGCCGTTTTCCGCATTGTGACATCACAATGCCCTCTCCCCCATTGTGACATCACAATGCAGTTTTCCCCATTGTGACATCACAATGTGCTTTCCCCCATTGTGACATCACAATGCCATTTCCCCCATTGTGACATCACAATGCCGTTGCCCCATTGTGACAACACAATGCAGTTTACCCCATTGTGACATCACAATGCCATTTCCCCCAGTGTGACATCACAATGCCATTTCCCCCATTGTGACATCACAATGCCGTTTTCCCTATTGTGACATCACAATGCCCTTTCCCCCATTGTGACATCACAATGCCATTTCCCCCATTGTGACATCACAATGCCGTTTCCCCCATTGTGACATCACAATGCAGTTTACCCCATTGTGACATCACAATGCCATTTCCCCATTGTGACATCACAATGCCATTTCCCCCATTGTGATATCACAATGCCATTTCCCCCATTGTGACATCACAATGCCATTTCCCCCATTGTGACATCACAATGCCGTTTTCTGCATTGTGACATCACAATGCCCTTTCCCCCATTCTGACATCACAATGCAGTTTTCCCCATTGTGACATCGCAATGCCCTTTCCCCCATTGTGACATCACAATGCCATTTTCCCCATTGTGACATCACAATGCCCTTTCCCCCATTGTGACATCACAATGCCATTTCCCCCATTGTGATATCACAATGCCGTTTTCCCTATTGTGACATCACAATGCCCTTTCCCCCATTGTGACATCACAATGCCCTTTCCCCCATTGTGACATCACAATGCCGTTTCCCCCATTGTGACATCACAATGCAGTTTACCCCATGGTGACATCACAATGCCCTTTCCCCCATTGTGACATCACAATGCCGTTTTCCCTACTGTGACATCACAATGCCCTTTCCCCATTGTGACATCACAATGCCATTTCCCCCATTGTGACATCACAATGCCGTTTCCCCCATTGTGACATCAGAATGCAGTTTACCCCATTGTGACATCACAATGCCCTTTCCCCCATTGTGACATCACAATGCCGTTTTCCCCATTGTGACATCACAATGCCCTTTTCCCCATTGTGACATCACAATGCCATTTCCCCCAGTGTGACATCACAATGCCATTTCCCCCATTGTGACATCACAATGCCATTTCCCCCATTGTGACATCACAATGCAGTTTACCCCTTTGTGACATCACAATGCCCTTTCCCCCATTGTGACATCACAATGCAGTTTACCCCATTGTGACATCACAATGCCCTTTCCCCTATTGTGACATCACAATGCCATTTCCCCCATTGTGACATCACAATGCCGTTTCCCCCATTGTGACATCACAATGCCGTTTCCCCCATTGTGACATCACAATGCCATTTCCCCCATTGTGACATCACAATGCCATTTCCCCCATTGTGACTTCACAATGCCATTTCCCCCATTGTGACATCACAATGCCATTTCCCCCATTGTGACATCACAATGCCGTTTCCCCCATTGTGACATCACAATGCAGTTTACCACATTGTGACATCACAATGCCCTTTCCCCCATTGTGACATCACAATGCCGTTTTCCTTATTGTGACATCACAATGCCATTTCCTCCATTGTGACATCACAATGCCCTTTCCCCATTGTGATATCACAATGCCGTTTCCCCCATTGTGACATCACAATGCTGTTTTTCCCATTGTGACATCACAATTCCATTTCCCCCATTGTGACATTACAATGCCGTTTTCCGCATTGTGACATCACAATGCCCTTTCCCCCATTGTGACATCACAATGCAGTTTTCCCCATTGTGACATCGCAATGCCCTTTCCCCCATTGTGACATCACAATGCCGTTTTCCACATTGTGACATCACAATGCCCTTTCCCCCATTGTGACATCACAATGCCATTTCCCCCATTGTGACATTACAATGCCGTTTTCCCTATTGTGACATCACAATGCTCTTTCCCCCATTGTGACATCACAATGCCATTTCACCCATTGTGACATCACAATGCCATTTCCCCCATTGTGACATCACAATGCTATTTCCCCCATTGTGATATCACAATGCCATTTCCCCCATTGTGACATCACAATGCCATTTCCCCCATTGTGACATCACAATGCCGTTTTCTGCATTGTGACATCACAATGCCCTTTCCCCCATTCTGACATCACAATGCAGTTTTCCCCATTGTGACATCGCAATGCCCTTTCCCCCATTGTGACATCACAATGCCATTTTCCCCATTGTGACATCACAATGCCCTTTCCCCCATTGTGACATCACAATGCCATTTCCCCCATTGTGACATCACAATGCCGTTTTCCCTATTGTGACATCACAATGCCCTTTCCCCCATTGTGACATCACAATGCAGTTTACCCCATTGTGACATCACAATGCCCTTTCCCCCATTGTGACATCACAATGCCGTTTTTTTCCCATAGTGACATCACAATGCCCTTTTCCCCATTGTGACATCACAATGCCATTTCCCCCAGTGTGACATCACAATGCCATTTCCCCTATTGTGACATCACAATGCCATTTCCCCGATTGTGACATCACAATGCAGTTTACCCCATTGTGACATCACAATGCCCTTTCCCCCATTGTGACATGACAATGCCGTTTTCCCCATTGGGACATCACAATGCCGTTTCCCCCATTGTGACATCACAATGTCCTTTCCCCCATTGTGACATCACAATGCCATTTCCCCCATTGTGACATCACAATGCCGTTTTCTGCATTGTGACATCACAATGCCCTTTCCCCCATTCTGACATCACAATGCAGTTTTCCCCATTGTGACATCGCAATGCCCTTTCCCCCATTGTGACATCACAATGCCATTTTCCCCATTGTGACATCACAATGCCCTTTCCCCCATTGTGACATCACCATGCCATTTCCCCCATTGTGACATCACAATGCCGTTTTCCCTATTGTGACATCACAATGCCCTTTCCCCCATTGTGACATCACAATGCCGTTTCCCCCATTGTGACATCACAATGCAGTTTACCCCATTGTGACATCACAATGCCCTTTCCCCCATTGTGACATCACAATGCCGTTTTTTCCCATTGTGACATCACAATGCCCTTTTCCCCATTGTGACATCACAATGCCATTTCCCCCAGTGTGACATCACAATGCCATTTCCCCCATTGTGACATCACAATGCCATTTCCCCGATTGTGACATCACAATGCAGTTTACCCCATTGTGACATCACAATGCCCTTTCCCCCATTGTGACATGACAATGGCGTTTTCCCCATTGGGACATCACAATGCCGTTTCCCCCATTGTGACATCACAATGTCCTTTCCCCCATTGTGACATCACAATGCCCTTTCCCCCATTGTGACATCACAATGCCATTTCCCCCATTGTTGACATCACAATGCCGTTTTCCCCATTGTGACATCACAATGCCCTTTTCCCCATTGTGACATCACAATGCCATTTCCCCCAGTGTGACATCACAATGCCATTTCCCCCATTGTGACATCACAATGCCATTTCCCCCATTGTGACATCACAATGCCGTTTCCCCCATTGTGACATCACAATGCCGTTTCCCCCATTGTGACATCACAATGCAGTTTACCCCATTGTGACATCACAATGCCCTTTCCCCCATTGTGACATCACAATGCCGTTTTCCCTACTGTGACATCACAATGCCCTTTCCCCATTGTGACATCACAATGCCATTTCCCCCATTGTGACATCACAATGCCGTTTCCCCCATTGTGACATCACAATGCAGTTTACCCCATGGTGACATCACAATGCCCTTTCCCCCATTGTGACATCACAATGCCGTTTTCCCTACTGTGACATCACAATGCCCTTTCCCCATTGTGACATCACAATGCCATTTCCCCCATTGTGACATCACAATGCCGTTTCCCCCATTGTGACATCAGAATGCAGTTTACCCCATTGTGACATCACAATGCCCTTTCCCCCATTGTGACATCACAATGCCGTTTCCCTATTGTGACATCACAATGCCATTTCCTCCATTGTGACATCACAATGCCCTTTCCCCATTGTGACATCACAATGCCATTTCCCCCATTGTGACATCGCAATGCCATTTCCCCCATTGTGACATCACAATGCAGTTAACCACATTGTGACATCACAATGCCCTTTCCCCCATTGTGACATCACAATGCTGTTTTCCCTATTGTGACATCACAATGCCATTTCCCACATTGTGACATCACAATGCATTTCCCCCATTGTGACATCACAATGCAGTTTTCCCCATTGTGACATAACAATGCCCTTTCCCCCATTGTGACATCACAATGCCGTTTTCCGCATTGTGACATCACAATGCCCTTTCCCCCATTGTGACATCACAATGCAGTTTACCCCATTGTGACATCACAATGCCCTTTCCCCCATTGTGACATCACAATGCAGTTTACCCCATTGTGACATCACAATGCCCTTTCCACCATTGTGACATCACAATGCTGTTTTTCCCATTGTGACATCACAATTCCATTTCCCCCATTGTGACATTACAATGCCGTTTTCCCCATTGTGACATCACAATGCCCTTTCCCCCATTGTGACATCACAATGTCATTTCCTCCATTGTGACATCACAATGCCGTTTCCCCCATTGTGACATCACAATGCCATTTCCTCCATTGTGATATCACAATGCCGTTTCCCCCATTGTGACATCACAATGCTGTTTTTCCCATTGTGACATCACAATTCCATTTCCCCCATTGTGACATTACAATGCCGTTTCCCCCATTGTGACATTACAATGCCCTTTCTCACATTGTGACATCACAATGCCATTTCCCCCATTGTGACATCACAATGTCGTTTCCCCCATTGTGACATCACAATGCAGTTTTCCCCATTGTGACATCGCAATGCCCTTTCCCCCATTGTGACATCACAATGCCGTTTCCCCCATTGTGACATCACAATGCAGTTTTCCCCATTGTGACATCGCAATGCCCTTTCCCCCATTGTGACATTACAATGCCGTTTTCCCCATTGTGACATCACAATGCCATTTCCCCCATTGTGACATCACAATGCCATTTCCCCCATTGTGACATCACAATGCAGTTTACCACATTGTGACATCACAATGCCCTTTCCCCCATTGTGACATCACAATGCTGTTTTCCCTATTGTGACATCACAATGCCATTTCCTCCATTGTGACATCACAATGCCCTTTCCCCATTGTGACATCACAATGCCATTTCCCCCATTGTGACATCACAATGCCATTTCCCCCATTGTGACATCACAATGCCGTTTTCCCTATTGTGACATCACAATGCCATTTCCCCCATTGTGACATCACAATGCCATTTCCCCAATTGTGACATCACAATGCAGTTTACCCCATTGTGACATCACAATGCCCTTTCCCCCATTGTGACATCACAATGCCGTTTTCCCTTTTGTGACATCAATATGCAATTTCCTCCATTGTGACATTACAATGCCCATTCCCCATTGTGACATCACAATGCCCATTCCCCATTGTGACATCACAATACCCATTCCCCATTGTGACATCACAATGCCATTTCCCCCATTGTGACATTACAATGCCGTTTTCCCTATTGTGACATCACAATGCTCTTTCCCCCATTGTGACATCACAATGCCATTTCACCCATTGTGACATCACAATGCCATTTCCCCATTGTGACATCACAATGCCATTTCCCCCATTGTGATATCACAATGCCATTTCCCCCATTGTGACATCACAATGCCATTTCCCCCATTGTGACATCACAATGCTGTTTTCTGCATTGTGACATCACAATGCCCTTTCCCCCATTCTGACATCACAATGCAGTGTTCCCCATTGTGACATCGCAATGCCCTTTCCCCCATTGTGACATTACAATGCCATTTTCCCCATTGTGACATCACAATGCCCTTTCCCCCATTGTGACATCACAATGCCATTTCCCCCATTGTGATATCACAATGCCGTTTTCCCTATTGTGACATCACAATGCCCTTTCCCCCATTGTGACATCACAATGCCCTTTCCCCCATTGTGACATCACAATGCCGTTTCCCCCATTGTGACATCACAATGCAGTTTACCCCATGGTGACATCACAATGCCCTTTCCCCCATTGTGACATCACAATGCCGTTTTCCCTACTGTGACATCACAATGCCCTTTCCCCATTGTGACATCACAATGCCATTTCCCCCATTGTGACATCACAATGCCGTTTCCCCCATTGTGACATCAGAATGCAGTTTACCCCATTGTGACATCACAATGCCCTTTCCCCCATTGTGACATCACAATGCCGTTTTCCCCATTGTGACATCGCAATGCCCTTTCCCCCATTGTGACATAACAATGCCATTTCCCCCATTGTGACATCACAATGCCGTTTCCCCCATTGTGACATCAGAATGCAGTTTACCCCATTGTGACATCACAATGCCCTTTCCCCCATTGTGACATCACAATGCCGTTTCCCTATTGTGACATCACAATGCCATTTCCTCCATTGTGACATCACAATGCCCTTTCCCCATTGTGACATCACAATGCCATTTCCCCCATTGTGACATCACAATGCCATTTCCCCCATTGTGACATCACAATGCAGTTAACCACATTGTGACATCACAATGCCCTTTCCCCCATTGTGACATCACAATGCTGTTTTCCCTATTGTGACATCACAATGCCATTTCCCACATTGTGACATCACAATGCCTTTTCCCCCATTGTGACATCACAATGCAGTTTTCCCCATTGTGACATCACAATGCCCTTTCCCCCATTGTGACATCACAATGCCGTTTTCCGCATTGTGACATCACAATGCCCTTTCCCCCATTGTGACATCACAATGCAGTTTACCCCATTGTGACATCACAATGCCCTTTCCCCCATTGTGACATCACAATGCCATTTCCCCCATTGTGACATCACAATGCCATTTTCCCCATTGTGACATCACAATGCCGTTTCCCCCATTGTGACATCACAATGCCATTTTCCCCCATTGTGACATCACAATGCCATTTCCCCCATTGTGACATCACAATGCCATTTCCCCCATTGTGACATCACAATGCCGTTTCCCCCATTGTGACATCACAATGCAGTTTACCCCATTGTGACATCACAATGCCATTTCCTCCATTGTGACATCACAATGCCCTTTCCCCATTGTGACATCACAATGCCCTTTCCCCCATTGTGACATCACAATGCAGTTTTCCCCATTGTGACATCGCAATGCCCTTTCCCCCATTGTGACATCACAATGCCGTTTTCCACATTGTGACATCACAATGCCCTTTCCCCCATTGTGACATCACAATGCCATTTCCCCCATTGTGACATTACAATGCCGTTTTCCCTATTGTGACATCACAATGCTCTTTCCCCCATTGTGACATCACAATGCCATTTCACCCATTGTGACATCACAATGCCATTTCCCCCATTGTGACATCACAATGCCATTTCCCCCATTGTGATATCACAATGCCATTTCCCCCATTGTGACATCACAATGCCATTTCCCCCATTGTGACATCACAATGCCGTTTTCTGCATTGTGACATCACAATGCCCTTTCCCCCATTCTGACATCACAATGCAGTTTTCCCCATTGTGACATCGCAATGCCCTTTCCCCCATTGTGACATCACAATGCCATTTTCCCCATTGTGACATCACAATGCCCTTTCCCCCATTGTGACATAACAATGCCATTTCCCCCATTGTGACATCACAATGCCGTTTTCCCTATTGTGACATCACAATGCCCTTTCCCCCATTGTGACATCACAATGCTGTTTCCCCCATTGTGACATCACAATGCAGTTTACCCCATTGTGACATCACAATGCCCTTTCCCCCATTGTGACATCACAATGCCGTTTTTTCCCATTGTGACATCACAATGCCCTTTTCCCCATTGTGACATCACAATGCCATTTCCCCCAGTGTGACATCACAATGCCATTTCCCCCATTGTGACATCACAATGCCATTTCCCCGATTGTGACATCACAATGCAGTTTACCCCATTGTGACATCACAATGCCCTTTCCCCCATTGTGACATGACAATGCCGTTTTCCCCATTGGGACATCACAATGCCGTTTCCCCCATTGTGACATCACAATGTCCTTTCCCCCATTGTGACATCACAATGCCCTTTCCCCCATTGTGACATCACAATGCCATTTCCCCCATTGTTGACATCACAATGCCGTTTTCCCCATTGTGACATCACAATGCCCTTTTCCCCATTGTGACATCACAATGCCATTTCCCCCAGTGTGACATCACAATGCCATTTCCCCCATTGTGACATCACAATGCCATTTCCCCCATTGTGACATCACAATGCCGTTTCCCCCATTGTGACATCACAATGCCGTTTCCCCCATTGTGACATCACAATGCAGTTTACCCCATTGTGACATCACAATGCCCTTTCCCCCATTGTGACATCACAATGCCGTTTTCCCTACTGTGACATCACAATGCCCTTTCCCCATTGTGACATCACAATGCCATTTCCCCCATTGTGACATCACAATGCCGTTTCCCCCATTGTGACATCACAATGCAGTTTACCCCATGGTGACATCACAATGCCATTTCCCCCATTGTGACATCACAATGCCGTTTTCCCTACTGTGACATCACAATGCCCTTTCCCCCATTGTGACATCACAATGCCGTTTCCCTATTGTGACATCACAATGCCATTTCCTCCATTGTGACATCACAATGCCCTTTCCCCATTGTGACATCACAATGCCATTTCCCCCATTGTGACATCGCAATGCCATTTCCCCCATTGTGACATCACAATGCAGTTAACCACATTGTGACATCACAATGCTGTTTTCCCTATTGTGACATCACAATGCCATTTCCCACATTGTGACATCACAATGCATTTCCCCCATTGTGACATCACAATGCAGTTTTCCCCATTGTGACATAACAATGCCCTTTCCCCCATTGTGACATCACAATGCCGTTTTCCCCATTGTGACATTACAATGCCCTTTCTCACATTGTGACATCACAATGCCATTTCCCCCATTGTGACATCACAATGCCGTTTCCCCCATTGTGACATCACAATGCAGTTTTCCCCATTGTGACATCGCAATGCCCTTTCCCCCATTGTGACATTACAATGCCGTTTTCCCCATTGTGACATCACAATGCCATTTCCCCCATTGTGACATCACAATGCCATTTCCCCCATTGTGACATCACAATGCAGTTTACCACATTGTGACATCACAATGCCCTTTCCCCCATTGTGACATCACAATGCCGTTTTCCCTATTGTGACATCACAATGCCATTTCCTCCATTGTGACATCACAATGCCCTTTCCCCATTGTGACATCACAATGCCATTTCCCCCATTGTGACATCACAATGCCATTTCCCCCATTGTGACATCACAATGCCGTTTTCCCTATTGTGACATCACAATGCCATTTCCCCCATTGTGACATCACAATGCCATTTCCCCAATTGTGACATCACAATGCAGTTTACCCCATTGTGACATCACAATGCCCTTTCCCCCATTGTGACATCACAATGCCGTTTTCCCTTTTGTGACATCAATATGCAATTTCCTCCATTGTGACATTACAATGCCCATTCCCCATTGTGACATCACAATGCCCATTCCCCATTGTGACATCACAATACCCATTCCCCATTGTGACATCACAATGCCATTTCTCACATTGTGACATCACAATGCCTTTTCCCCCATTGTGACGTCACAATGCAGTTTTCCCCATTGTGACATCACAATGCCCTTTCCCCCATTGTGACATCACAATGCCGTTTTCCGCATTGTGACAACACAATGCCATTTCCCCCATTGTGACATCACAATGCACTTTCCCCCATTGTGACATCACAATGCACTTTCCCCCATTGTGACATCACTATGCCGTTTTCCGCATTGTGACATCACAATGCCCTCTCCCCCATTGTGACATCACAATGCAGTTTTCCCCATTGTGACATCACAATGTGCTTTCCCCCATTGTGACATCACAATGCCATTTCCCCCATTGTGACATCACAATGCCGTTGCCCCATTGTGACATCACAATGCCGTTGCCCCATTGTGACAACACAATGCAGTTTACCCCATTGTGACATCACAATGCCATTTCCCCCAGTGTGACATCACAATGCCATTTCCCCCATTGTGACATCACAATGCCGTTTTCCCTATTGTGACATCACAATGCCCTTTCCCCCATTGTGACATCACAATGCCATTTCCCCCATTGTGACATCACAATGCCGTTTCCCCCATTGTGACATCACAATGCAGTTTACCCCATTGTGACATCACAATGCCCTTTCCCCCATTGTGACATCACAATGCCGTTTCCCCCATTGTGTCATCACAATGCAGTTTACCCCATTGTGACATCACAATGCCCTTTCCCCCATTGTGACATCACAATGCCGTTTTCCCTACTGTGACATCACAATGCCCTTTCCCCATTGTGACATCACAATGCCATTTCCCCCATTGTGACATCACAATGCCGTTTCCCCCATTGTGACATCAGAATGCAGTTTACGCCATTGTGACATCACAATGCCCTTTCCCCCATTGTGACATCACAATGCCGTTTCCCTATTGTGACATCACAATGCCATTTCCTCCATTGTGACATCACAATGCCCTTTCCCCATTGTGACATCACAATGCCATTTCCCCCATTGTGACATCACAATGCCATTTCCCCCATTGTGACATCACAATGCAGTTAACCACATTGTGACATCAGAATGCCCTTTCCCCCATTGTGACATCACAATGCTGTTTTCCCTATTGTGACATCACAATGCCATTTCCCACATTGTGACATCACAATGCCTTTTCCCCCATTGTGACATCACAATGCAGTTTTCCCCATTGTGACATCACAATGCAGTTTCCCCCATTGTGACATCACAATGCCGTTTTCCGCATTGTGACATCACAATGCCCTTTCCCCCATTGTGACATCACAATGCAGTTTACCCCATTGTGACATCACAATGCCCTTTCCCCCATTGTGACATCACAATGCCATTTCCCCCATTGTGACATCACAATGCCGTTTCCCCCATTGTGACATCACAATGCCATTTCCCCCATTGTGACATCACAATGCCATTTCCCCCATTGTGACATCACAATGCCATTTCCCCCATTGTGACATCACAATGCCATTTCCCCCATTGTGACATCACAATGCCGTTTCCCCCATTGTGACATCACAATGCAGTTTACCACATTGTGACATCACAATGCCCTTTCCCCCATTGTGACATCGCAATGCCGTTTTCCCTATTGTGACATCACAATGCCATTTCCTCCATTGTGACATCACAATGCCCTTTCCCCATTGTGATATCACAATGCCGTTTCCCCCATTGTGACATCACAATGCTGTTTTTCCCATTGTGACATCACAATTCCATTTCCCCCATTGTGACATTACAATGCCGTTTTCCCCATTGTGACATCACAATGCCCTTTCCCCCATTGTGACATCACAATGCAGTTTTCCCCATTGTGACATCGCAATGCCCTTTCCCCCATTGTGACATCACAATGCCATTTTCCCCATTGTGACATCACAATGCCATTTCCCCCATTGTGATATCACAATGCCATTTCCCCCATTGTGACATCACAATGCCCTTTCCCCCATTCTGAAATCACAATGCAGTGTTCCCCATTGTGACATCGCAATGCCCTTTCCCCCATTGTGACATCACAATGCCATTTTCCCCATTGTGACATCACAATGCCCTTTCCCCCATTGTGACATCACAATGCCATTTCCCCCATTGTGATATCACAATGCCGTTTTCCCTATTGTGACATCACAATGCCCTTTCCCCCATTGTGACATCACAATGCCCTTTCCCCCATTGTGACATCACAATGCCGTTTCCCCCATTGTGACATCACAATGCAGTTTACCCCATGGTGACATCACAATGCCCTTTCCCCCATTGTGACATCACAATGCCGTTTTCCCTACTGTGACATCACAATGCCCTTTCCCCATTGTGACATCACAATGCCATTTCCCCCATTGTGACATCACAATGCCGTTTCCCCCATTGTGACATCAGAATGCAGTTTACCCCATTGTGACATCACAATGCCCTTTCCCCCATTGTGACATCACAATGCCGTTTTCCCCATTGTGACATCGCAATGCCCTTTCCCCCATTGTGACATAACAATGCCATTTCCCCCATTGTGACATCACAATGCCGTTTCCCCCATTGTGACATCAGAATGCAGTTTACCCCATTGTGACATCACTATGCCCTTTCCCCCATTGTGACATCACAATGCCGTTTCCCTATTGTGACATCACAATGCCATTTCCTCCATTGTGACATCACAATGCCCTTTCCCCATTGTGACATCACAATGCCATTTCCCCCATTGTGACATCACAATGCCATTTCCCCCATTGTGACATCACAATGCAGTTAACCACATTGTGACATCACAATGCCCTTTCCCCCATTGTGACATCACAATGCCATTTCCCCCATTGTGATATCACAATGCCATTTCCCCCATTGTGACATCACAATGCCATTTCCCCCATTGTGACATCATAATGCTGTTTTCTGCATTGTGACATCACAATGCCCTTTCCCCCATTCTGACATCACAATGCAGTGTTCCCCATTGTGACATCGCAATGCCCTTTCCCCCATTGTGACATCACAATGCCATTTTCCCCATTGTGACATCACAATGCCCTTTCCCCCATTGTGACATCACAATGCCATTTCCCCCATTGTGATATCACAATGCCGTTTTCCCTATTGTGACATCACAATGCCCTTTCCCCCATTGTGACATCACAATGCCCTTTCCCCCATTGTGACATCACAATGCCGTTTCCCCCATTGTGACATCACAATGCAGTTTACCCCATGGTGACATCACAATGCCCTTTCCCCCATTGTGACATCACAATGCCGTTTTCCCTACTGTGACATCACAATGCCCTTTCCCCATTGTGACATCACAATGCCATTTCCCCCATTGTGACATCACAATGCCGTTTCCCCCATTGTGACATCAGAATGCAGTTTACCCCATTGTGACATCACAATGCCCTTTCCCCCATTGTGACATCACAATGCCGTTTTCCCCATTGTGACATCGCAATGCCCTTTCCCCCATTGTGACATAACAATGCCATTTCCCCCATTGTGACATCACAATGCCGTTTCCCCCATTGTGACATCAGAATGCAGTTTACCCCATTGTGACATCACAATGCCCTTTCCCCCATTGTGACATCACAATGCCGTTTCCCTATTGTGACATCACAATGCCATTTCCTCCATTGTGACATCACAATGCCCTTTCCCCATTGTGACATCACAATGCCATTTCCCCCATTGTGACATCACAATGCCATTTCCCCCATTGTGACATCACAATGCAGTTAACCACATTGTGACATCACAATGCCCTTTCCCCCATTGTGACATCACAATGCTGTTTTCCCTATTGTGACATCACAATGCCATTTCCCACATTGTGACATCACAATGCCTTTTCCCCCATTGTGACATCACAATGCAGTTTTCCCCATTGTGACATCACAATGCCCTTTCCCCCATTGTGACATCACAATGCCGTTTTCCGCATTGTGACATCACAATGCCCTTTCCCCCATTGTGACATCACAATGCAGTTTACCCCATTGTGACATCACAATGCCCTTTCCCCCATTGTGACATCACAATGCCATTTCCCCCATTGTGACATCACAATGCCGTTTCCCCCATTGTGACATCACAATGCCATTTTCCCCCATTGTGACATCACAATGCCATTTCCCCCATTGTGACATCACAATGCCATTTCCCCCATTGTGACATCACAATGCCGTTTCCCCCATTGTGACATCACAATGCAGTTTACCCCATTGTGACATCACAATGCCATTTCCTCCATTGTGACATCACAATGCCCTTTCCCCATTGTGACATCACAATGCCCTTTCCCCCATTGTGACATCACAATGCAGTTTTCCCCATTGTGACATCGCAATGCCCTTCCCCCCATTGTGACATCACAATGCCGTTTTCCACATTGTGACATCACAATGCCCTTTCCAACATTGTGACATCACAATGCCATTTCCCCCATTGTGACATTACAATGCCGTTTTCCCTATTGTGACATCACAATGCTCTTTCCCCCATTGTGACATCACAATGCCATTTCACCCATTGTGACATCACAATGCCATTTCCCCCATTGTGACATCACAATGCCATTTCCCCCATTGTGATATCACAATGCCATTTCCCCCATTGTGACATCACAATGCCATTTCCCCCATTGTGACATCACAATGCCGTTTTCTGCATTGTGACATCACAATGCCCTTTCCCCCATTCTGACATCACAATGCAGTTTTCCCCATTGTGACATCGCAATGCCCTTTCCCCCATTGTGACATCACAATGCCATTTTCCCCATTGTGACATCACAATGCCCTTTCCCCCATTGTGACATCACAATGCCATTTCCCCCATTGTGACATCACAATGCCGTTTTCCCTATTGTGACATCACAATGCCCTTTCCCCCATTGTGACATCACAATGCCCTTTCCCCCATTGTGACATCACAATGCCGTTTCCCCCATTGTGACATCACAATGCAGTTTACCCCATTGTGACATCACAATGCCCTTTCCCCCATTGTGACATCACAATGCCGTTTTTTCCCATTGTGACATCACAATGCCATTTCCCCCAGTGTGACATCACAATGCCATTTCCCCCATTGTGACATCACAATGCCATTTCCCCGATTGTGACATCACAATGCAGTTTACCCCATTGTGACATCACAATGCCCTTTCCCCCATTGTGACATGACAATGCCGTTTTCCCCATTGGGACATCACAATGCCGTTTCCCCCATTGTGACATCACAATGTCCTTTCCCCCATTGTGACATCACAATGCCCTTTCCCCCATTGTGACATCACAATGCCATTTCCCCCATTGTTGACATCACAATGCCGTTTTCCCCATTGTGACATCACAATGCCCTTTTCCCCATTGTGACATCACAATGCCATTTCCCCCATTGTGACATCACAATGCCATTTCCCCCATTGTGACATCACAATGCCGTTTCCCCCATTGTGACATCACAATGCCGTTTCCCCCATTGTGACATCACAATCCAGTTTACCCCATTGTGACATCACAATGCCCTTTCCCCCATTGTGACATCACAATGCCGTTTTCCCTACTGTGACATCACAATGCCCTTTCCCCATTGTGACATCACAATGCCATTTCCCCCATTGTGATATCACAATGCCGTTTCCCCCATTGTGACATCACAATGCAGTTTACCCCATGGTGACATCACAATGCCCTTTCCCCCATTGTGACATCACAATGCCGTTTTCCCTACTGTGACATCACAATGCCCTTTCCCCATTGTGACATCACAATGCCATTTCCCCCATTGTGACATCACAATGCCGTTTCCCCCATTGTGACATCAGAATGCAGTTTACCCCATTGTGACATCACAATGCCCTTTCCCCCATTGTGACATCACAATGCCGTTTCCCTATTGTGACATCACAATGCCATTTCCTCCATTGTGACATCACAATGCCCTTTCCCCATTGTGACATCACAATGCCATTTCCCCCATTGTGACATCGCAATGCCATTTCCCCCATTGTGACATCACAATGCAGTTAACCACATTGTGACATCACAATGCTCTTTCCCCCATTGTGACATCACAATGCTGTTTTCCCTATTGTGACATCACAATGCCATTTCCCACATTGTGACATCACAATGCCATTTCCTCCATTGTGATATCACAATGCCGTTTCCCCCATTGTGACATAACAATGCCATTTCCCCCATTGTGACATCACAATGCCATTTCCTCCATTGTGATATCACAATGCCGTTTCCCCCATTGTGACATCACAATGCCATTTCCTCCATTGTGATATCACAATGCCGTTTCCCCCATTGTGACATCACAATGCTGTTTTTCCCATTGTGACATCACAATTCCATTTCCCCCATTGTGACATTACAATGCCGTTTTCCCCATTGTGACATTACAATGCCCTTTCCCACATTGTGACATAACAATGCCATTTCCCCCATTGTGACATCACAATGCCGTTTCCCCCATTGTGACATCACAATGCAGTTTTCCCCATTGTGACATCGCAATGCCCTTTCCCCCATTGTGACATTACAATGCCGTTTTCCCCATTGTGACATCACAATGCCATTTCCCCCATTGTGACATCACAATGCCATTTCCCCCATTGTGACATCACAATGCAGTTTACCACATTGTGACATCACAATGCCCTTTCCCCCATTGTGACATCACAATGCCGTTTTCCCTATTGTGACATCACAATGCCATTTCCTCCATTGTGACATCACAATGCCCTTTCCCCATTGTGACATCACAATGCCATTTCCCCCATTGTGACATCACAATGCCATTTCCCCCATTGTGACATCACAATGCCGTTTTCCCTATTGTGACATCACAATGCCATTTCCCCCATTGTGACATCACAATGCCATTTCCCCAATTGTGACATCACAATGCAGTTTACCCCATTGTGACATCACAATGCCCTTTCCCCCATTGTGACATCACAATGCCGTTTTCCCTTTTGTGACATCAATATGCAATTTCCTCCATTGTGACATTACAATGCCCATTCCCCATTGTGACATCACAATGCCCATTCCCCATTGTGACATCACAATGCCCATTCCCCATTGTGACATCACAATGCCGTTTCCCCCATTGTGACATCACAATGCAGTTTACCCCATTGTGACATCACATTGCCCTTTCCCCCATTGTGACATCACAATGCCGTTTTCCCTACTGTGACATCACAATGCCCTTTCCCCATTGTGACATCACAATGCCATTTCCCCCATTGTGACATCACAATGCCGTTTCCCCCATTGTGACACCAGAATGCAGTTTACCCCATTGTGACATCACAATGCCCTTTCCCCCATTGTGACATCACAATGCCGTTTCCCTATTGTGACATCACAATGCCCTTTCCCCATTGTGACATCACAATGCCATTTCCCCCATTGTGACATCACAATGCCATTTCCCCCATTGTGACATCACAATGCAGTTAACCACATTGTGACATCACAATGCCCTTTCCCCCATTGTGACATCACAATGCTGTTTTCCCTATTGTGACATCACAATGCCATTTCCCACATTGTGACATCACAATGACTTTTCCCCCATTGTGACATCACAATGCAGTTTTCCCCATTGTGACATAACAATGCCCTTTCCCCCATTGTGACATCACAATGCCTTTTTCCGCATTGTGACATCACAATGCCCTTTCCCCCATTGTGACATCACAATGCAGTTTACCCCATTGTGACATCACAATGCCCTTTCCCCCATTGTGACATCACAATGCCATTTCCCCCATTGTGACATCACAATGCCGTTTGCCCCATTGTGACATCACAATGCCCTTTCCCCCATTGTGACATCACAATGCAGTTTTCCGCATTGTGACATCGCAATGCCCTTTCCCCCATTGTGACATCACAATGCCGTTTTCCACATTGTGACATCACAATGCCCTTTCCACCATTGTGACATCACAATGCCATTTCCCCCATTGTGACATTACAATGCCGTTTTCCCTATTGTGACATCACAATGCTCTTTCCCCCATTGTGACATCACAATGCCATTTCACCCATTGTGACATCACAATTCCATTTCCCCCATTGTGACATCACAATGCCATTTCCCCCATTGTGATATCACAATGCCATTTCCCCCATTGTGACATCACAATGCCATTTCCCCCATTGTGACATCACAATGCCGTTTTCTGCATTGTGACATCACAATGCCCTTTCCCCCATTCTGACATCACAATGCCGTTTTCCCTATTGTGACATCACAATGCCCTTTCCCCCATTGTGACATCACAATGCCCTTTCCCCCATTGTGACATCACAATGCCGTTTCCCCCATTGTGACATCACAATGCAGTTTACCCCATTGTGACATCACAATGCCCTTTCCCCCATTATGACATCACAATGCCGTTTTCCCTACTGTGACATCACAATGCCCTTTCCCCATTGTGACATCACAATGCCATTTCCCCCATTGTGACATCACAATGCCGTTTCCCCCATTGTGACATCAGAATGCAGTTTACCCCATTGTGACATCACAATGCCCTTTCCCCCATTGTGACATCACAATGCCGTTTCCCTATTGTGACATCACAATGCCATTTCCTCCATTGTGACATCACAATGCCCTTTCCCCATTGTGACATCACAATGCCGTTTCCCCCATTGTGACATCACAATGCAGTTTACCCCATTGTGACATCACAATGCCCTTTCCCCCATTGTGACATCACAATGCCGTTTTCCCCCATTCTGACATCACAATGCAGTTTTCCCCATTGTGACACCGCAATGCCCTTTCCCCCATTGTGACATCACAATGTCATTTTCCCCATTGTTACATCACAATGCCCTTTCCCCCATTGTGACATCACCATGCCATTTCCCCCATTGTGACATCACAATGCCGTTTTCCCTATTGTGACATCACAATGCCCTTTCCCCCATTGTGACATCACAATGCCCTTTCCCCCATTGTGACATCACAATGCCGTTTCCCCCATTGTGACATCACAATGCAGTTTACCCCATTGTGACATCACAATGCCCTTTCCCCCATTGTGACATCACAATGCCGTTTCCCCCATTGTGACATCACAATGCAGTTTACCCCATTGTGACATCACAATGCCCTTTCCCCCATTGTGACATCACAATGCCGTTTCCCCCATTGTGACATCACAATGCAGTTTACCCCATTGTGACATCACAATGCAGTTTACCCCATTGTGACATCACAATGCCCTTTCCCCCATTGTGACATCACAATGCTGTTTTCCCTACTGTGACATCACAATGCCCTTTCCCCATTGTGACATCACAATGCCATTTCCCCCATTGTGACATCACAATGCCGTTTCCCCCATTGTGACATCAGAATGCAGTTTACCCCATTGTGACATCACAATGCCCTTTCCCCCATTGTGACATCACAATGCCGTTTCTCTATTGTGACATCACAATGCCATTTCCTCCATTGTGACATCACAATGCCCTTTCCCCATTGTGACATCACAATGCCATTTCCCCCATTGTGACATCACAATGCCATTTCCCCCATTGTGACATCACAATGCAGTTAACCACATTGTGACATCACAATGCCCTTTCCCCCATTGTGACATCACAATGCTGTTTTCCCTATTGTGACATCACAATGCCATTCCCCACATTGTGACATCACAATGCCCTTTCCCCCATTGTGACATCACAATGCCGTTTTCCGCATTGTGACATCACAATGCCCTTTCCCCCATTGTGACATCACAATGCAGTTTTCCCCATTGTGACATA
The DNA here is from genome assembly GCF_035609145.1 of Eleutherodactylus coqui. Lineage (NCBI taxonomy): Eukaryota > Metazoa > Chordata > Amphibia > Anura > Eleutherodactylidae > Eleutherodactylus > Eleutherodactylus coqui. The sequence goes on from NW_027102050.1 coordinate 23,543, forward strand.
ACAATGCCCTTTCCCCCATTGTGACATCACAATGCCGTTTTCCGCATTGTGACATCACAATGCCCTTTCCCCCATTGTGACATCACAATGCAGTTTACCCCATTGTGACATCACAATGCCCTTTCCCCCATTGTGACATCACAATGCCATTTCCCCCATTGTGACATCACAATGCCGTTTCCCCCATTGTGACATCACAATGCCGTTTCCCCCATTGTGACATCACAATGCCGTTTCCCCCATTGTGACATCACAATGCCATTTCCCCCATTGTGACATCACAATGTCGTTTCCCCCATTGTGACATCACAATGCAGTTTACCCCATTGTGACATCACAATGCCCTTTCCCCCATTGTGACATCACAATGCCGTTTTCCCTATTGTGACATCACAATGCCATTTCCTCCATTGTGACATCACAATGCCCTTTCCCCATTGTGATATCACAATGCCGTTCCCCCCATTGTGACATCACAATGCTGTTTTTCCCATTGTGACATCACAATTCCATTTCCCCCATTGTGACATTACAATGCCGTTTTCCCCATTGTGACATCACAATGCCCTTTCCCCCATTGTGACATCACAATGCAGTTTTCCGCATTGTGACATCGCAATGCCCTTTCCCCCATTGTGACATCACAATGCCGTTTTCCACATTGTGACATCACAATGCCGTTTTCCACATTGTGACATCACAATGCCCTTTCTCCCATTGTGACATCACAATGCCATTTCCCCCATTGTGACATTACAATGCCGTTTTCCCTATTGTGACATCACAATGCTCTTTCCCCCATTGTGACATCACAATGCCATTTCACCCATTGTGACATCACAATGCCATTTCCCCCATTGTGACATCACAATGCCATTTCCCCCATTGTGATATCACAATGCCATTTCCCCCATTGTGACATCACAATGCCATTTCCCCCATTGTGACATCACAATGCCGTTTTCTGCATTGTGACATCACAATGCCCTTTCCCCCATTCTGACATCACAATGCAGTTTTCCCCATTGTGACACCGCAATGCCCTTTCCCCCATTGTGACATCACAATGCCATTTTCCCCATTGTGACATCACAATGCCCTTTCCCCCATTGTGACATCACCATGCCATTTCCCCCATTGTGACATCACAATGCAGTTTACCCCATTGTGACATCACAATGCCCTTTCCCCCATTGTGACATCACAATGCCGTTTTCCCTACTGTGACATCACAATGCCCTTTCCCCATTGTGACATCACAATGCCATTTCCCCCATTGTGACATCACAATGCCGTTTCCCCCATTGTGACCTCAGAATGCAGTTTACCCCATTGTGACATCACAATGCCCTTTCCCCCATTGTGACATCACAATGCCGTTTCCCTATTGTGACATCACAATGCCATTTCCTCCATTGTGACATCACAATGCCCTTTCCCCATTGTGACATCACAATGCCAATTCCCCCATTGTGACATCACAATGCCATTTCCCCCATTGTGACATCACAATGCAGTTAACCACATTGTGACATCACAATGCCCTTTCCCCCATTGTGACATCACAATGCTGTTTTCCCTATTGTGACATCACAATGCTGTTTTCCCTATTGTGACATCACAATGCCATTTCCCACATTGTGACATCACAATGCCTTTTCCCCCATTGTGACATCACAATGCAGTTTTCCCCATTGTGACATCACAATGCCCGTTCCCCCATTGTGACATCACAATGCCGTTTTCCGCATTGTGACATCACAATGCCCTTTCCCCCATTGTGAAATCACAATGCAGTTTACCCCATTGTGACATCACAATGCCCTTTCCCCCATTGTGACATCACAATGCCATTTCCCCCCATTGTGACATCACAATGCCGTTTCCCCCATTGTGACATCACAATGCCATTTCCCCCATTGTGACATCACAATGCCATTTCCCCCATTGTGACATCACAATGCCATTTCCCCCATTGTGACATCACAATGCCGTTTTCCCCATTGTGACATCACAATGCCCTTTCCCCATTGTGACATCACAATGCCATTTCCCCCATTGTGACATCACAATGCCGTTTCCCCCATTGTGACATCAGAATGCAGTTTACCCCATTGTGACATCACAATGCCCTTTCCCCCATTGTGACATCACAATGCCGTTTCCCTATTGTGACATCACAATGCCATTTCCTCCATTGTGACATCACAATGCCCTTTCCCCATTGTGACATCACAATGCCATTTCCCCCATTGTGACATCACAATGCCATTTCCCCCATTGTGACATCACAATGCAGTTAACCACATTGTGACATCACAATGCCCTTTCCCCCATTGAGACATCACAATGCTGTTTTCCCTATTGTGACATCACAATGCCATTTCCCACATTGTGACATCACAATGCCTTTTACCCCATTGTGACATCACAATGCAGTTTTCCCCATTGTGACATCACAATGCCCTTTCCCCCATTGTGACATCACAATGCCGTTTTCCGCATTGTGACATCACAATGCCCTTTCCCCCATTGTGACATCACAATGCAGTTTACCCCATTGTGACATCACAATGCCCTTTCCCCCATTGTGACATCACAATGCCATTTCCCCCATTGTGACATCACAATGCCGTTTCCCCCATTGTGACATTACAATGCAGTTTACCCCATTGTGACATCACAATGCCCTTTCCCCCATTGTGACATCACAATGCCGTTTTCCCTACTGTGACATCACAATGCCCTTTCCCCATTGTGACATCACAATGCCATTTCCCCCATTGTGACATCACAATGCCGTTTCCCCCATTGTGACCTCAGAATGCAGTTTACCCCATTGTGACATCACAATGCCCTTTCCCCCATTGTGACATCACAATGCCGTTTCCCTATTGTGACATCACAATGCCATTTCCGCCATTGTGACATCACAATGCCCTTTCCCCATTGTGACATCACAATGCCAATTCCCCCATTGTGACATCACAATGCCATTTCCCCCATTGTGACATCACAATGCAGTTAACCACATTGTGACATCACAATGCCCTTTCCCCCATTGTGACATCACAATGCTGTTTTCCCTATTGTGACATCACAATGCTGTTTTCCCTATTGTGACATCACAATGCCATTTCCCACATTGTGACATCACAATGCCTTTTCCCCCATTGTGACATCACAATGCAGTTTTCCCCATTGTGACATCACAATGCCCGTTCCCCCATTGTGACATCACAATGCCGTTTTCCGCATTGTGACATCACAATGCCCTTTCCCCCATTGTGAAATCACAATGCAGTTTACCCCATTGTGACATCACAATGCCCTTTCCCCCATTGTGACATCACAATGCCATTTCCCCCCATTGTGACATCACAATGCCATTTCCCCCCATTGTGACATCACAATGCCGTTTCCCCCATTGTGACATCACAATGCCATTTCCCCCATTGTGACATCACAATGCCATTTCCCCCATTGTGACATCACAATGCCATTTCCCCCATTGTGACATCACAATGCCGTTTTCCCCATTGTGACATCACAATGCCCTTTCCCCATTGTGACATCACAATGCCATTTCCCCCATTGTGACATCACAATGCCGTTTCCCCCATTGTGACATCAGAATGCAGTTTACCCCATTGTGACATCACAATGCCCTTTCCCCCATTGTGACATCACAATGCCGTTTCCCTATTGTGACATCACAATGCCATTTCCTCCATTGTGACATCACAATGCCCTTTCCCCATTGTGACATCACAATGCCATTTCCCCCATTGTGACATCACAATGCCATTTCCCCCATTGTGACATCACAATGCAGTTAACCACATTGTGACATCACAATGCCCTTCCCCCCATTGAGACATCACAATGCTGTTTTCCCTATTGTGACATCACAATGCCATTTCCCACATTGTGACATCACAATGCCTTTTACCCCATTGTGACATCACAATGCAGTTTTCCCCATTGTGACATCACAATGCCCTTTCCCCCATTGTGACATCACAATGCCGTTTTCCGCATTGTGACATCACAATGCCCTTTCCCCCATTGTGACATCACAATGCAGTTTACCCCATTGTGGCATCACAATGCCCTTTCCCCCATTGTGACATCACAATGCCATTTTCCCCATTGTGACATCACAATGCCGTTTCCCCCATTGTGACATTACAATGCCGTTTCCCCCATTGTGACATCACAATGCCATTTTCCCCCATTGTGACATCACAATGCCATTTCCCCCATTGTGACATCACAATGCCATTTCCCCCATTGTGACATCACAATGCCGTTTCCCCCATTGTGACATCACAATGCAGTTTACCCCATTGTGACATCACAATGCCCTTTCCCCCATTGTGACATCACAATGCCGTTTTCCCTATTGTGACATCACAATGCCATTTCCTCCATTGTGACATCACAATGCCCTTTCCCCATTGTGATATCACAATGCCGTTTCACCCATTGTGACATCACAATGCTGTTTTTCCCATTGTGACATCACAATTCCATTTCCCCCATTGTGACATTACAATGCCGTTTTCCCCATTGTGACATCACAATGCCCTTTCCCCCATTGTGACATCACAATGCAGTTTTCCCCATTGTGACATCACAATGCCCTTTCCCCCATTGTGACATCACAATGCCGTTTTCCACATTGTGACATCACAATGCCCTTTCCCCCATTGTGACATCACAATGCCATTTCCCCCATTGTGACATTACAATGCCGTTTTCCCTATTGTGACATCACAATGCTCTTTCCCCCATTGTGACATCACAATGCCATTTCACCCATTGTGACATCACAATGCCATTTCCCCCATTGTGACATCACAATGCCATTTCCCCCATTGTGATATCACAATGCCATTTCCCCCATTGTGACATCACAATGCCATTTCCCCCATTGTGACATCACAATGCCGTTTTCTGCATTGTGACATCACAATGCCCTTTCCCCCATTCTGACATCACAATGCAGTTTTCCCCATTGTGACATCGCAATGCCCTTTCCCCCATTGTGACATCACAATGCCATTTTCCCCATTGTGACATCACAATGCCCTTTCCCCCATTGTGACATCACAATGCCATTTCCCCCATTGTGACATCACAATGCCGTTTTCCCTATTGTGACATCACAATGCCCTTTCCCCCATTGTGACATCACAATGCCGTTTTCCCCATTGTGACATCACAATGCAGTTTACCCCATTGTGACATCACAATGCCCTTTCCCCCATTGTGACATCACAATGCCGTTTTTTCCCATTGTGACATCACAATGCCCTTTCCCCCATTGTGACATCACAATGCCGTTTTTTCCCATTGTGACATCACAATGCCCTTTTCCCCATTGTGACATCACAATGCCATTTCCCCCAGTGTGACATCACAATGCCATTTCGCCCATTGTGACATCACAATGCCATTTCCCCGATTGTGACATCACAATGCAGTTTACCCCATTGTGACATCACAATGCCCTTTCCCCCATTGTGACATGACAATGCCGTTTTCCCCATTGGGACATCACAATGCCGTTTCCCCCATTGTGACATCACAATGTCCTTTCCCCCATTGTGACATCACAATGCCCTTTCCCCCATTGTGACATCACAATGCCATTTCCCCCATTGTTGACATCACAATGCCGTTTTCCCCATTGTGACATCACAATGCCCTTTTCCCCATTGTGACATCACAATGCCATTTCCCCAGTGTGACATCACAATGCCATTTCCCCCATTGTGACATCACAATGCCATTTCCCCCATTGTGACATCACAATGCCGTTTCCCCCATTGTGACATCACAATGCCGTTTCCCCCATTGTGACATCACAATGCAGTTTACCCCATTGTGACATCACAATGCCCTTTCCCCCATTGTGACATCACAATGCCCTTTCCCCCATTGTGACATCACAATGCCGTTTTCCCTACTGTGACATCATAATGCCCTTTCCCCATTGTGACATCACAATGCCATTTCCCCCATTGTGACATCACAATGCCGTTTCCCCCATTGTGACATCACAATGCAGTTTACCCCATGGTGACATCACAATGCCCTTTCCCCCATTGTGACATCACAATGCCGTTTTCCCTACTGTGACATCACAATGCCCTTTCCCCATTGTGACATCACAATGCCATTTCCCCCATTGTGACATCACAATGCCGTTTCCCCCATTGTGACATCAGAATGCAGTTTACCCCATTGTGACATCACAATGCCCTTTCCCCCATTGTGACATCACAATGCCGTTTCCCTATTGTGACATCACAATGCCATTTCCTCCATTGTGACATCACAATGCCCTTTCCCCATTGTGACATCACAATGCCATTTCCCCCATTGTGACATCGCAATGCCATTTCCCCCATTGTGACATCACAATGCAGTTAACCACATTGTGACATCACAATGCCCTTTCCCCCATTGTGACATCACAATGCTGTTTTCCCTATTGTGACATCACAATGCCATTTCCCACATTGTGACATCACAATGCATTTCCCCCATTGTGACATCACAATGCAGTTTTCCCCATTGTGACATAACAATGCCCTTTCCCCCATTGTGACATCACAATGCCGTTTTCCGCATTGTGACATCACAATGCCCTTTCCCCCATTGTGACATCACAATGCAGTTTACCCCATTGTGACATCACAATGCCCTTTCCCCCATTGTGACATCACAATGCAGTTTACCCCATTGTGACATCACAATGCCCTTTCCACCATTGTGACATCACAATGCTGTTTTTCCCATTGTGACATCACAATTCCATTTCCCCCATTGTGACATTACAATGCCGTTTTCCCCATTGTGACATCACAATGCCCTTTCCCTCATTGTGACATCACAATGCCATTTCCTCCATTGTGACATCACAATGCCATTTCCTCCATTGTGACATCACAATGCCGTTTCCCCCATTGTGACATCACAATGCCATTTCCTCCATTGTGATATCACAATGCCGTTTCCCCCATTGTGACATCACAATGCTGTTTTTCCCATTGTGACATCACAATTCCATTTCCCCCATTGTGACATTACAATGCCGTTTTCCCCATTGTGACATTACAATGCCCTTTCCCACATTGTGACATCACAATGCCATTTCCCCCATTGTGACATCACAATGCCGTTTCCCCCATTGTGACATCACAATGCAGTTTTCCCCATTGTGACATCGCAATGCCCTTTCCCCCATTGTGACATTACAATGCCGTTTTCCCCATTGTGACATCACAATGCCATTTCCCCCATTGTGACATCACAATGCAGTTTACCACATTGTGACATCACAATGCCCTTTCCCCCATTGTGACATCACAATGCCGTTTTCCCTATTGTGACATCACAATGCCATTTCCTCCATTGTGACATCACAATGCCCTTTCCCCATTGTGACATCACAATGCCATTTCCCCCATTGTGACATCACAATGCCATTTCCCCCATTGTGACATCACAATGCCGTTTTCCCTATTGTGACATCACAATGCCATTTCCCCCATTGTGACATCACAATGCAATTTCCCCAATTGTGACATCACAATGCAGTTTACCCCATTGTGACATCACAATGCCCTTTCCCCCATTGTGACATCACAATGCCGTTTTCCCTTTTGTGACATCAATATGCAATTTCCTCCATTGTGACATTACAATGCCCATTCCCCATTGTGACATCACAATGCCCATTCCCCATTGTGACATCACAATGCCCATTCCCCATTGTGACATCACAATGCCATTTCTCACATTGTGACATCACAATGCCTTTTCCCCCATTGTGACGTCACAATGCAGTTTTCCCCATTGTGACATCACAATGCCCTTTCCCCCATTGTGACATCACAATGCCGTTTTCCGCATTGTGACATCACAATGCCATTTCCCCCATTGTGACATCACAATGCACTTTCCCCCATTGTGACATCACAATGCACTTTCCCCCATTGTGACATCACTATGCCGTTTTCCGCATTGTGACATCACAATGCCCTCTCCCCCATTGTGACATCACAATGCAGTTTTCCCCATTGTGACATCACAATGTGCGTTCCCCCATTGTGACATCACAATGCCATTTCCCCCATTGTGACATCACAATGCCGTTGCCCCATTGTGACAACACAATGCAGTTTACCCCATTGTGACATCACAATGCCATTTCCCCCATTGTGACATCACAATGCCGTTGCCCCATTGTGACAACACAATGCCGTTTACCCCATTGTGACATCACAATGCCATTTCCCCCAGTGTGACATCACAATGCCATTTCCCCCATTGTGACATCACAATGCCGTTTTCCCTATTGTGACATCACAATGCCCTTTCCCCCATTGTGACATCACAATGCCATTTCCCCCATTGTGACATCACAATGCCGTTTCCCCCATTGTGACATCACAATGCAGTTTACCCCATTGTGACATCACAATGCCCTTTCCCCCATTGTGACATCACAATGCCGTTTCCCCCATTGTGACATCACAATGCAGTTTACCCCATTGTGACATCACAATGCCCTTTCCCCCATTGTGACATCACAATGCCGTTTTCCCTACTGTGACATCACAATGCCCTTTCCCCATTGTGACATCACAATGCCATTTCCCCCATTGTGACATCACAATGCCGTTTCCCCCATTGTGACATCAGAATGCAGTTTACCCCATTGTGACATCACAATGCCCTTTCCCCCATTGTGACATCACAATGCCGTTTCCCTATTGTGACATCACAATGCCATTTCCTCCATTGTGACATCACAATGCCCTTTCCCCATTGTGACATCACAATGCCATTTCCCCCATTGTGACATCACAATGCAGTTAACCACATTGTGACATCAGAATGCCCTTTCCCCCATTGTGACATCACAATGCTGTTTTCCCTATTGTGACATCACAATGCCTTTTCCCCCATTGTGACATCACAATGCAGTTTTCCCCATTGTGACATCACAATGCAGTTTCCCCCATTGTGACATCACAATGCCGTTTTCCGCATTGTGACATCACAATGCCCTTTCCCCCATTGTGACATCACAATGCAGTTTACCCCATTGTGACATCACAATGCCCTTTCCGCCATTGTGACATCACAATGCCATTTCCCCCATTGTGACATCACAATGTCGTTTCCCCCATTGTGACATCACAATGCCATTTCCCCCATTGTGACATCACAATGCCATTTCCCCCATTGTGACATCACAATGCCATTTCCCCCATTGTGACATCAGAATGCCATTTCCCCCATTGTGACATCACAATGCCATTTCCCCCATTGTGACATCACAATGCCGTTTCCCCCATTGTGACATCACAATGCAGTTTACCACATTGTGACATCACAATGCCCTTTCCCCCATTGTGACATCGCAATGCCGTTTTCCCTATTGTGACATCACAATGCCATTTCCTCCATTGTGACATCACAATGCCCTTTCCCCATTGTGATATCACAATGCCGTTTCCCCCATTGTGACATCACAATGCTGTTTTTCCCATTGTGACATCACAATTCCATTTCCCCCATTGTGACATTACAATGCCGTTTTCCCCATTGTGACATCACAATGCCCTTTCCCCCATTGTGACATCACAATGCAGTTTTCCCCATTGTGACATCGCAATGCCCTTTCCCCCATTGTGACATCACAATGCCGATTTCCACATTGTGACATCACAATGCCCTTTCCCCCATTGTGACATCACAATGCCATTTCCCCCATTGTGACATCACAATGCCATTTCCCCCATTGTGACATTACAATGCCGTTTTCCCTATTGTGACATCACAATGCTCTTTCCCCCATTGTGACATCACAATGCCATTTCACCCATTGTGACATCACAATGCCATTTCCCCATTGTGACATCACAATGCCATTTCCCCCATTGTGATATCACAATGCCATTTCCCCCATTGTGACATCGCAATGCCATTTCCCCCATTGTGACATCACAATGCCGTTTTCTGCATTGTGACATCACAATGCCCTTTCCCCCATTCTGACATCACAATGCAGTTTTCCCCATTGTGACATCGCAATGCCCTTTCCCCCATTGTGACATCACAATGCCATTTTCCCCATTGTGACATCACAATGCCCTTTCCCCCATTGTGACATCACAATGCCATTTCCCCCATTGTGATATCACAATGCCGTTTTCCCTATTGTGACATCACAATGCCCTTTCCCCCATTGTGACATCACAATGCCCTTTCCCCCATTGTGACATCACAATGCCGTTTCCCCCATTGTGACATCACAATGCAGTTTACCCCATGGTGACATCACAATGCCCTTTCCCCCATTGTGACATCACAATGCCGTTTTCCCTACTGTGACATCACAATGCCCTTTCCCCATTGTGACATCACAATGCCATTTCCCCCATTGTGACATCACAATGCCGTTTCCCCCATTGTGACATCAGAATGCAGTTTACCCCATTGTGACATCACAATGCCCTTTCCCCCATTGTGACATCACAATGCCGTTTTCCCCATTGTGACATCACAATGCCCTTTTCCCCATTGTGACATCACAATGCCATTTCCCCCAGTGTGACATCACAATGCCATTTCCCCCATTGTGACATCACAATGCCATTTCCCCCATTGTGACATAACAATGCAGTTTACCCCTTTGTGACATCACAATGCCCTTTCCCCCATTGTGACATCACAATGCAGTTTACCCCATTGTGACATCACAATGCCCTTTCCCCTATTGTGACATCACAATGCCATTTCCCCCATTGTGACATCACAATGCCGTTTCCCCCATTGTGACATCACAATGGCGTTTCCCCCATTGTGACATCACAATGCCATTTCCCCCATTGTGACATCACAATGCCATTTCCCCCATTGTGACTTCACAATGCCATTTCCCCCATTGTGACATCACAATGCCATTTCCCCCATTGTGACATCACAATGCCGTTTCCCCCATTGTGACATCACAATGCAGTTTACCACATTGTGACATCACAATGCCCTTTCCCCCATTGTGACATCACAATGCCGTTTTCCCTATTGTGACATCACAATGCCATTTCCTCCATTGTGACATCACAATGCCCTTTCCCCATTGTGATATCACAATGCCGTTTCCCCCATTGTGACATCACAATGCTGTTTTTCCCATTGTGACATCACAATTCCATTTCCCCCATTGTGACATTACAATGCCGTTTTCCGCATTGTGACATCACAATGCCCTTTCCCCCATTGTGACATCACAATGCAGTTTTCCCCATTGTGACATCGCAATGCCCTTTCCCCCATTGTGACATCACAATGCCGTTTTCCACATTGTGACATCACAATGCCCTTTCCCCCATTGTGACATCACAATGCCATTTCCCCCATTGTGACATTACAATGCCGTTTTCCCTATTGTGACATCACAATGCTCTTTCCCCCATTGTGACATCACAATGCCATTTCACCCATTGTGACATCACAATGACATTTCCCCCATTGTGACATCACAATGCTATTTCCCCCATTGTGATATCACAATGCCATTTCCCCCATTGTGACATCACAATGCCATTTCCCCCATTGTGACATTACAATGCCGTTTTCCGCATTGTGACATCACAATGCCCTTTCCCCCATTGTGACATCACAATGCAGTTTTCCCCATTGTGACATCGCAATGCCCTTTCCCCCATTGTGACATCACAATGCCATTTTCCCCATTGTGACATCACAATGCCCTTTCCCCCATTGTGACATCACAATGCCCTTTCCCCCATTGTGACATCACAATGCAGTTTACCCCATTGTGACATCACAATGCCCTTTCCCCCATTGTGACATCACAATGCCGTTTTTTCCCATTGTGACATCACAATGCCCTTTTCCCCATTGTGACATCACAATGCCATTTCCCCCAGTGTGACATCACAATGCCATTTCCCCTATTGTGACATCACAATGCCATTTCCCCGATTGTGACATCACAATGCAGTTTACCCCATTGTGACATCACAATGCCCTTTCCCCCATTGTGACATGACAATGCCGTTTTCCCCATTGGGACATCACAATGCCGTTTCCCCCATTGTGACATCACAATGTCCTTTCCCCCATTGTGACATCACAATGCCCTTTCCCCCATTGTGACATCACAATGCCATTTCCCCCATTGTTGACATCACAATGCCGTTTTCCCCATTGTGACATCACAATGCCCTTTTCCCCATTGTGACATCACAATGCCATTTCCCCCAGTGTGACATCACAATGCCATTTCCCCCATTGTGACAACACAATGCCATTTCCCCCATTGTGACATCACAATGCCGTTTCCCCCATTGTGACATCACAATGCCGTTTCCCCCATTGTGACATCACAATGCAGTTTACCCCATTGTGACATCACAATGCCCTTTCCCCCATTGTAACATCACAATGCCGTTTTCCCTACTGTGACATCACAATGCCCTTTCCCCATTGTGACATCACAATGCCATTTCCCCCATTGTGACATCACAATGCCGTTTCCCCCATTGTGACATCACAATGCAGTTTACCCCATGGTGACATCACAATGCCCTTTCCCCCATTGTGACATCACAATGCCGTTTTCCCTACTGTGACATCACAATGCCCTTTCCCCATTGTGACATCACAATGCCATTTCCCCCATTGTGACATCACAATGCCGTTTCCCCCATTGTGACATCAGAATGCAGTTTACCCCATTGTGACATCACAATGCCCTTTCCCCCATTGTGACATCACAATGCCGTTTCCCTATTGTGACATCACAATGCCATTTCCTCCATTGTGACATCACAATGCCCTTTCCCCATTGTGACATCACAATGCCATTTCCCCCATTGTGACATCGCAATGCCATTTCCCCCATTGTGACATCACAATGCAGTTAACCACATTGTGACATCACAATGCCCTTTCCCCCATTGTGACATCACAATGCTGTTTTCCCTATTGTGACATCACAATGCAATTTCCCACATTGTGACATCACAATGCATTTCCCCCATTGTGACATCACAATGTAGTTTTCCCCATTGTGACATAACAATGCCCTTTCCCCCATTGTGACATCACAATGCCGTTTTCCGCATTGTGACATCACAATGCCCTTTCCCCCATTGTGACATCACAATGCAGTTTACCCCATTGTGACATCACAATGCCCTTTCCCCCATTGTGACATGACAATGCAGTTTACCCCATTGTGACATCACAATGCCCTTTCCACCATTGTGACATCACAATGCCATTTCCTCCATTGTGACATCACAATGCCGTTTCCCCCATTGTGACATCACAATGCCATTTCCTCCATTGTGATATCACAATGCCGTTTCCCCCATTGTGACATCACAATGATGTTTTTCCCATTGTGACATCACAATTCCATTTCCCCCATTGTGACATTACAATGCCGTTTTCCCCATTGTGACATTACAATGCAATTTCCCCCAGTGTGACATCACAATGCCATTTCCCCCATTGTGACATCACAATGCCATTTCCCCCATTGTGACATCACAATGCCCTTTACCCCATTGTGACATCACAATGCCGTTTTCCCTACTGTGACATCACAATGCCCTTTCCCCATTGTGACATCACAATGCCATTTCCCCCATTGTGACATCACAATGCCGTTTCCCCCATTGTGACACCAGAATGCAGTTTACCCCATTGTGACATCACAATGCCCTTTCCCCCATTGTGACATCACAATGCCGTTTTCCCTACTGTGACATCACAATGCCCTTTCCCCATTGTGACATCACAATGCCATTTCCCCCATTGTGACATCACAATGCCGTTTCCCCCATTGTGACATCAGAATGCAGTTTACCCCATTGTGACATCACAATGCCCTTTCCCCCATTGTGACATCACAATGCCGTTTTCCGCATTGTGACATCACAATGCCCTTTCCCCCATTGTGACATCACAATGCAGTTTACCCCATTGTGACATCACAATGCCATTTCCTCCATTGTGATATCACAATGCCGTTTCCCCCATTGTGACATCACAATGATGTTTTTCCCATTGTGACATCACAATTCCATTTCCCCCATTGTGACATTACAATGCCGTTTTCCCCATTGTGACATTACAATGCAATTTCCCCCAGTGTGACATCACAATGCCATTTCCCCCATTGTGACATCACAATGCCATTTCCCCCATTGTGACATCACAATGCCCTTTACCCCATTGTGACATCACAATGCCGTTTTCCCTACTGTGACATCACAATGCCCTTTCCCCATTGTGACATCACAATGCCATTTCCCCCATTGTGACATCACAATGCCGTTTCCCCCATTGTGACACCAGAATGCAGTTTACCCCATTGTGACATCACAATGCCCTTTCCCCCATTGTGACATCACAATGCCGTTTCCCTATTGTGACATCACAATGCCCTTTCCCCATTGTGACATCACAATGCCATTTCCCCCATTGTGACATCACAATGCCGTTTCCCCCATTGTGACATCACAATGCAGTTTACCCCATTGTGACATCACAATGCCCTTTCCCCCATTGTGACATCACAATGCCGTTTTCCCTACTGTGACATCACAATGCCCTTTCCCCATTGTGACATCACAATGCCATTTCCCCCATTGTGACATCACAATGCCGTTTCCCCCATTGTGACATCAGAATGCAGTTTACCCCATTGTGACATCACAATGCCCTTTCCCCCATTGTGACATCACAATGCCGTTTTCCGCATTGTGACATCACAATGCCCTTTCCCCCATTGTGACATCACAATGCAGTTTACCCCATTGTGACATCAGAATGCCCTTTCCCCCATTGTGACATCACAATGCCGTTTTCCGCATTGTGACATCACAATGCCCTTTCCCCCATTGTGACATCACAATGCAGTTAACCACATTGTGACATCAGAATGCCCTTTCCCCCATTGTGACATCACAATGCTGTTTTCCCTATTGTGACATCACAATGCAATTTCCCACATTGTGACATCACAATGCCTTTCCCCCCATTGTGACATCACAATGCAGTTTTCCCCATTGTGACATCACAATGCAGTTTCCCCCATTGTGACATCACAATGCCGTTTTCCGCATTGTGACATCGCAATGCCCTTTCCCCCATTGTGACATCACAATGCAGTTTACCCCATTGTGACATCACAATGCCCTTTCCCCCATTGTGACATCACAATGCCATTTCCCCCATTGTGACATCACAATGCCGTTTCCCCCATTGTGACATCACAATGCCATTTCCCCCATTGTGACATCACAATGCCATTTCCCCCATTGTGACATCACAATGCCATTTCCCCCATTGTGACATCACAATGCCATTTCCCCCATTGTGACATCACAATGCCATTTCCCCCATTGTGATATCACAATGCCATTTCCCCCATTGTGACATCACAATGCCATTTCCCCCATTGTGACATCACAATGCCGTTTTCTGCATTGTGACATCACAATGCCCTTTCCCCCATTCTGACATCACAATGCAGTTTTCCCCATTGTGACATCGCAATGCCCTTTCCCCCATTGTGACATCACAATGCCATTTTCCCCATTGTGACATCACAATGCCCTTTCCCCCATTGTGACATCACAATGCCATTTCCCCCATTGTGACATTCACAATGCCGTTTTCCCTATTGTGACATCACAATGCCCTTTCCCCCATTGTGACATCACAATGCCGTTTCCGCCATTGTGACATCACAATGCAGTTTACCCCATTGTGACATCACAATGCCCTTTCCCCCATTGTGACATCACAATGCCGTTTTTTCCCATTGTGACATCACAATGCCCTTTTCCCCATTGTGACATCACAATGCCATTTCCCCCAGTGTGACATCACAATGCCATTTCCCCCATTGTGACATCACAATGCCATTTCCCCGATTGTGACATCACAATGCAGTTTACCCCATTGTGACATCACAATGCCCTTTCCCCCATTGTGACATGACAATGCCGTTTTCCCCATTGGGACATCACAATGCCGTTTCCCCCATTGTGACATCACAATGTCCTTTCCCCCATTGTGACATCACAATGCCCTTTCCCCCATTGTGACATCACAATGCCATTTCCCCCATTGTTGACATCACAATGCCGTTTTCCCCATTGTGACATCACAATGCTCTTTTCCCCATTGTGACATCACAATGCCATTTCCCCCAGTGTGACATCACAATGCCATTTCCCCCATTGTGACATCACAATGCCATTTCCCCCATTGTGACATCACAATGCCGTTTCCCCCATTGTGACATCACAATGCCGTTTCCCCCATTGTGACATCACAATGCAGTTTACCCCATTGTGACATCACAATGCCCTTTCCCCCATTGTGACATCACAATGCCGTTTTCCCTACTGTGACATCACAATGCCCTTTCCCCATTGTGACATCACAATGCCATTTCCCCCATTGTGACATCACAATGCCGTTTCCCCCATTGTGACATCACAATGCAGTTTACCCCATGGTGACATCACAATGCCCTTTCCCCCATTGTGACATCACAATGCCGTTTTCCCTACTGTGACATCACAATGCCCTTTCCCCATTGTGACATCACAATGCCATTTCCCCCATTGTGACATCACAATGCCGTTTCCCCCATTGTGACATCAGAATGCAGTTTACCCCATTGTGACATCACAATGCCCTTTCCCCCATTGTGACATCACAATGCCGTTTCCCTATTGTGACATCACAATGCCATTTCCTCCATTGTGACATCACAATGCCCTTTCCCCATTGTGACATCACAATGCCATTTCCCCCATTGTGACATCGCAATGCCATTTCCCCCATTGTGACATCACAATGCAGTTAACCACATTGTGACATCACAATGCCCTTTCCCCCATTGTGACATCACAATGCTGTTTTCCCTATTGTGACATCACAATGCCATTTCCCACATTGTGACATCACAATGCCATTTCCTCCATTGTGATATCACAATGCCGTTTCCCCCATTGTGACATCACAATGCCGTTTCCCCCATTGTGACATCACAATGCCATTTCCTCCATTGTGATATCACAATGCCGTTTCCCCCATTGTGACATCACAATGCTGTTTTTCCCATTGTGACATCACAATTCCATTTCCCCCATTGTGACATTACAATGCCGTTTTCCCCATTGTGACATTACAATGCCCTTTCACACATTGTGACATCACAATGCCATTTCCCCCATTGTGACATCACAATGCCGTTTCCCCCATTGTGACATCACAATGCCGTTTCCCCCATTGTGACATCACAATGCAGTTTTCCCCATTGTGACATCGCAATGCCCTTTCCCCCATTGTGACATCACAATGCTGTTTTCCCTATTGTGACATCACAATGCCATTTCCCACATTGTGACATCACAATGCCATTTCCTCCATTGTGATATCACAATGCCATTTCCTCCATTGTGACATCACAATGCCGTTTCCCCCATTGTGACATCACAATGCCATTTCCTCCATTGTGATATCACAATGCTGTTTCCCCCATTGTGACATCACAATGCTGTTTTCCCTATTGTGACATCACAATGCCATTTCCCACATTGTGACATCACAATGCCATTTCCTCCATTGTGATATCACAATGCCGTTTCCCCCATTGTGACATCACAATGCAGTTTACCCCATTGTGACATCACAATGCCCTTTCCCCCATTGTGACATCACAATGCCGTTTTCCCTACTGTGACATCACAATGCCCTTTCCCCATTGTGACATCACAATGCCATTTCCCCCATTGTGACATCACAATGCCGTTTCCCCCATTGTGACATCAGAATGCAGTTTACCCCATTGTGACATCACAATGCCCTTTCCCCCATTGTGACATCACAATGCCGTTTCCCTATTGTGACATCACAATGCCATTTCCTCCATTGTGACATCACAATGCCCTTTCCCCATTGTGACATCACAATGCCATTTCCCCCATTGTGACATCACAATGCCATTTCCCCCATTCTGACATCACAATGCAGTTTTCCCCATTGTGACATCGCAATGCCCTTTCCCCCATTGTGACATCACAATGCCATTTTCCCCATTGTGACATCACAATGCCCTTTCCCCCATTGTGACATCACAATGCCATTTCCCCCATTGTGACATCACAATGCCGTTTTCCCTATTGTGACATCACAATGCCCTTTCCCCCATTGTGACATCACAATGCCGTTTCCCCCATTGTGACATCACAATGTCCTTTCCCCCATTGTGACATCACAATGCCCTTTCCCCCATTGTGACATCACAATGCCATTTCCCCCATTGTTGACATCACAATGCCGTTTTCCCCATTGTGACATCACAATGCCCTTT
This sequence comes from Eleutherodactylus coqui, assembly GCF_035609145.1. Classification (NCBI taxonomy): domain Eukaryota; kingdom Metazoa; phylum Chordata; class Amphibia; order Anura; family Eleutherodactylidae; genus Eleutherodactylus; species Eleutherodactylus coqui. The sequence continues at coordinate 41,997 of NW_027102050.1, forward strand.
TCCCCATTGTGACATCACAATGCCATTTCCCCCAGTGTGACATCACAATGCCATTTCCCCCATTGTGACATCACAATGCCATTTCCCCCATTGTGACATCACAATGCCGTTTCCCCCATTGTGACATCACAATGCCGTTTCCCCCATTGTGACATCACAATGCAGTTTACCCCATTGTGACATCACAATGCCCTTTCCCCCATTGTGACATCACAATGCCGTTTTCCCTACTGTGGCATCACAATGCCCTTTCCCCATTGTGACATCACAATGCCATTTCCCCCATTGTGACACCACAATGCCGTTTCCCCCATTGTGACATCACAATGCAGTTTACCCCATGGTGACATCACAATGCCCTTTCCCCCATTGTGACATCACAATGCCGTTTTCCCTACTGTGACATCACAATGCCCTTTCCCCATTGTGACATCACAATGCCATTTCCCCCATTGTGACATCACAATGCCGTTTCCCCCATTGTGACATCAGAATGCAGTTTACCCCATTGTGACATCACAATGCCCTTTCCCCCATTGTGACATCACAATGCCGTTTCCCTATTGTGACATCACAATGCCATTTCCTCCATTGTGACATCACAATGCCCTTTCCCCATTGTGACATCACAATGCCATTTCCCCCATTGTGACATCGCAATGCCATTTCCCCCATTGTGACATCACAATGCAGTTAACCACATTGTGACATCACAATGCCCTTTCCCCCATTGTGACATCACAATGCTGTTTTCCCTATTGTGACATCACAATGCCATTTCCCACATTGTGACATCACAATGCATTTCCCCCATTGTGACATCACAATGCAGTTTTCCCCATTGTGACATAACAATGCCCTTTCCCCCATTGTGACATCACAATGCCGTTTTCCGCATTGTGACATCACATGCCCTTTCCCCCATTGTGACATCACTATGCCGTTTTCCCTTTTGTGACATCAATATGCAATTTCCTCCATTGTGACATTACAATGCCCATTCCCCATTGTGACATCACAATGCCCATTCCCCATTGTGACATCACAATGCCCATTCCCCATTGTGACATCACAATGCCATTTCTCACATTGTGACATCACAATGCCATTTCCCACATTGTGACATCACAATGCATTTCCCCCATTGTGACATCACAATGCAGTTTTCCCCATTGTGACATAACAATGCCCTTTCCCCCATTGTGACATCACAATGCCGTTTTCCGTATTGTGACATCACAATGCCCTTTCCCCCATTGTGACATCACAATGCCGTTTTCCCTTTTGTGACATCAATATGCAATTTCCTCCATTGTGACATTACAATGCCCATTCCCCATTGTGACATCACAATGCCCATTCCCCATTGTGACATCACAATGCCCATTCCCCATTGTGACATCACAATGCCATTTCTCACATTGTGACATCACAATGCCTTTTCCCCCATTGTGACGTCACAATGCAGTTTTCCCCATTGTGACATCACAATGCCCTTTCCCCCATTGTGACATCACAATGCCGTTTTCCGCATTGTGACATCACAATGCCATTTCCCCCATTGTGACATCACAATGCACTTTCCCCCATTGTGACATCACAATGCACTTTCCCCCATTGTGACATCACTATGCCGTTTTCCGCATTGTGACATCACAATGCCCTCTCCCCCATTGTGACATCACAATGCAGTTTTCCCCATTGTGACATCACAATGTGCTTTCCCCCATTGTGACATCACAATGCCCTTTCCCCCATTGTGACATCACAATGCCATTTCCCCCATTGTGACATCACAATGCCGTTGCCCCATTGTGACAACACAATGCAGTTTACCCCATTGTGACATCACAATGCCATTTCCCCCATTGTGACATCACAATGCCGTTTTCCCTATTGTGACATCACAATGCCCTTTCCCCCATTGTGACATCACAATGCCATTTCCCCCATTGTGACATCACAATGCCGTTTCCCCCATTGTGACATCACAATGCAGTTTACCCCATTGTGACATCACAATGCCCTTTCCCCCATTGTGACATCACAATGCCGTTTCCCCCATTGTGACATCACAATGCAGTTTACCCCATTGTGACATCACAATGCCCTTTCACCCATTGTGACATCACAATGCCGTTTCCCTATTGTGACATCACAATGCCATTTCCTCCTTTGTGACATCACAATGCCCTTTCCCCATTGTGACATCACAATGCCATTTCCCCCATTGTGACATCACAATGCCATTTCCCCCATTCTGACATCACAATGCAGTTTTCCCCATTGTGACATCGCAATGCCCTTTCCCCCATTGTGACATCACAATGCCATTTTCCCCATTGTGACATCACAATGCCCTTTCCCCCATTGTGACATCACAATGCCATTTCCCCCATTGTGACATCACAATGCCGTTTTCCCTATTGTGACATCACAATGCCCTTTCCCCCATTGTGACATCACAATGCCCTTTCCCCCATTGTGACATCACAATGCCGTTTCCCCCATTGTGACATCACAATGTCCTTTCCCCCATTGTGACATCACAATGCCCTTTCCCCCATTGTGACATCACAATGCCATTTCCCCCATTGTTGACATCACAATGCCGTTTTCCCCCATTGTGACATCACAATGCCCTTTTCCCCATGGTGACATCACAATGCCATTTCCCCCAGTGTGACATCACAATGCCATTTCCCCCATTGTGACATCACAATGCCATTTCCCCCATTGTGACATCACAATGCCGTTTCCCCCATTGTGACATCACAATGCCGTTTCCCCCATTGTGACATCACAATGCAGTTTACCCCATTGTGACATCACAATGCCCTTTCCCCCATTGTGACATCACAATGCCGTTTTCCCTACTGTGACATCACAATGCCCTTTCCCCATTGTGACATCACAATGCCATTTCCTCCATTGTGACATCACAATGCCGTTTCCCCCATTGTGACATCACAATGCAGTTTACTCCATGGTGACATCACAATGCCCTTTCCCCCATTGTGACATCACAATGCCCTTTCCCCCATTGTGACATCACAATGCCGTTTCCCCCATTGTGACATCACAATGCAGTTTACCCCATGGTGACATCACAATGCCCTTTCCCCCATTGTGACATCACAATGCCATTTCCCCCATTGTGACATCACAATGCCGTTTCCCCCATTGTGACATCACAATGCCGTTTTCCCTACTGTGACATCACAATGCCCTTTCCCCATTGTGACATCACAATTCCATTTCCCCCATTGTGACATTACAATGCCGTTTTCCCCATTGTGACATCGCAATGCCCTTTCCCCCATTGTGACATCACAATGCAGTTTTCCCCATTGTGACATCGCAATGCCCTTTCCCCCATTGTGACATCACAATGCCGTTTTCCACATTGTGACATCACAATGCCCTTTCCCCCATTGTGACATCACAATGCCATTTCCCCCATTGTGACATCGCAATGCCCTTTCCCCCATTGTGACATCACAATGCCATTTTCCCCATTGTGACATCACAATGCCCTTTCCCCCATTGTGACATCACAATGCCCTTTCCCCCATTGTGACATCACAATGCCCTTTCCCCCATTGTGACATCACAATGCCCTTTCCCCCATTGTGACATCACAATGCCGTTTCCCCCATTGTGACATCACAATGCAGTTTACCCCATGGTGACATCACAATGCCCTTTCCCCCATTTTGACATCACAATGCCGTTTTCCCCATTGTGACATTACAATGCCCTTTTCCCCATTGTGACATCACAATGCCATTTCCCCCAGTGTGACATCACAATGCCATTTCCCCCATTGTGACATCACAATGCCATTTCCCCCATTGTGACATCACAATGCAGTTTACCCCATTGTGACATCACAATGCCCTTTCCCCCATTGTGACATCACAATGCAGTTTACCCCATTGTGACATCACAATGCCCTTTCCCCCATTGTGACATCACAATGCCATTTCCCCCATTGTGACATCACAATGCCGTTTCCCCCATTGTGACATCACAATGCCGTTTCCCCCATTGTGACATCACAATGCCATTTCCCCCATTGTGACATCACAATGCCATTTCCCCCATTGTGACATCACAATGCCATTTCCCCCATTGTGACATCACAATGCCATTTCCCCCATTGTGACATCACAATGCCGTTTCCCCCATTGTGACATCACAATGCAGTTTACCACATTGTGACATCACAATGCCCTTTCCCCCATTGTGACATCACAATGCCGTTTCCCCTATTGTGACATCACAATGCCATTTCCCCCATTGTGACATCACAATGCCATTTCCCCCATTGTGACATCACAATGCCATTTCCCCCATTGTGACATCACAATGCCATTTCCCCCATTGTGACATCACAATGCCGTTTCCCCCATTGTGACATCACAATGCCGTTTTCCACATTGTGACATCACAATGCCCTTTCCCCATTGTGACATCACAATGCAGTTTACCCCATGGTGACATCACAATGCCCTTTCCCCCATTGTGACATCACAATGCCGTTTTCCCTACTGTGACATCACAATGCCCTTTCCCCATTGTGACATCACAATGCCATTTCCCCCATTGTGACATCACAATGCCGTTTCCCCCATTGTGACATCAGAATGCAGTTTACCCCATTGTGACATCACAATGCCCTTTCCCCCATTGTGACATCACAATGCCATTTCCTCCATTGTGACATCACAATGCCCTTTCCCCATTGTGACATCACAATGCCATTTCCCCCATTGTGACATCACAATGCCATTTCCCCCATTGTGACATCACAATGCAGTTAACCACATTGTGACATCACAATGCCCTTTCCCCCATTGTGACATCACAATGCCGTTTTCCACATTGTGACATCACAATGCCCTTTCCCCCATTGTGACATCACAATGCTGTTTTCCCTATTGTGACATCACAATGCCATTTCCCACATTGTGACATCACAATGCAGTTTTCCCCATTGTGACATAACAATGCCATTTCCCCCATTGTGACATCACAATGCCGTTTTCCGCATTGTGACATCACAATGCCCTTTCCCCCATTGTGACATCACAATGCAGTTTACCCCATTGTGACATCACAATGCCCTTTCCCCCATTGTGACATCACAATGCAGTTTACCCCATTGTGACATCACAATGCCCTTTCCACCATTGTGACATCACAATGCTGTTTTTCCCATTGTGACATCACAATTCCATTTCCCCCATTGTGACATTACAATGCCGTTTTCCCCATTGTGACATTACAATGCCCTTTCCCACATTGTGACATCACAATGCCATTTCCCCCATTGTGACATCACAATGCCGTTTCCCCCATTGTGACATCACAATGCAGTTTTCCCCATTGTGACATCACAATGCCCTTTCCCCCATTGTGACATTACAATGCCGTTTTCCCCATTGTGACATCACAATGCCATTTCCCACATTGTGACATCACAATGCCATTTCCCCCATTGTGACAT
>NW_027102051.1:0-35237 GCF_035609145.1 Eleutherodactylus coqui
GTCTGTCACCTCTTCAAGGGTTTGTCCACTTCTAGGGTCTGCCTCTTAAAGGGCCAGTCCGCAAAACATGTCACATGTTCAAGTGGCTTTCCACTTCATAAGCCACATTGACATTTCCAAAGGTCTGTCCATTCCAGGGTTGTCTCTTAAAGGCCACCCACACACAATAATGCATCTTTAAGGACTGTCCACTTCCATGGTCATCCTCTTCATAGGCCAGTCACCTTAAAGTATTGCCAATTTTAAAGGTCCGTAAGCTTCCCAGGTCCACCTCTTAAAGGGCCAGTACACTTAAAATGCTGTTGTTTCGAGGGTTTGTACACAACCCTGGTCAACCTCTTAAAGGACATAATCGCTATCTCAGAGTCTGTCACCTCTTCAAGGGTTTGTCCACTTCTAGGGTCTGCCTCTTAAAGGGCCAGTCCGCAAAACATGTCACATGTTCAAGTGGCTTTCCACTTCATAAGCCACATTGACATTTCCAAAGGTCTGTCCATTCCCAGGGTTGTCTCTTAGAAGGCCACCCACACACAATAATGCATCTTTAAGGACTGTCCACTTCCATGGTCATCCTCTTCATAGGCCAGTCACCTTAAAGTATTGCCAATTTTAAAGGTCCGTAAGCTTCCCAGGTCCACCTCTTAAAGGGCCAGTACACTTAAAATGCTGTTGTTTCGAGGGTTTGTACACAACCCTGGTCAACCTCTTAAAGGACATAATTCCCTAAATCTGTCACCTCTTCAAGGGTTTGTCCACTTCTAGGGTCTGCCTCTTAAAGGGCCAGTCCGCAAAACATGTCACATGTTCAAGTGGCTTTCCACTTCATAAGCCACATTGACATTTCCAAAGGTCTGTCCATTCCCAGGGTTGTCTCTTAGAAGGCCACCCACACACAATAATGCATCTTTAAGGACTGTCCACTTCCATGGTCATCCTCTTCATAGGCCAGTCACCTTAAAGTATTGCCAATTTAAAGGTCCGTAAGCTTCCCAGGTCCACCTCTTAAAGGGCCAGTACACTTAAAATGCTGTTGTTTCGAGGGTTTGTACACAACCCTGGTCAACCTCTTAAAGGACATAATTCCCTAAATCTTGTCACCTCTTCAAGGGTTTTTCCACTTCTAGGGTCTGCCTCTTAAAGGGCCAGTCCGCAAAACATGTCACATGTTCAAGTGGCTTTCCACTTCATAAGCCACATTGACATTTCCAAAGGTCTGTCCATTCCCAGGGTTGTCTCTTAGAAGGCCACCCACACACAATAATGCATCTTTAAGGACTGTCCACTTCCATGGTCATCCTCTTCATAGGCCAGTCACCTTAAAGTATTGCCAATTTTAAAGGTCCGTAAGCTTCCCAGGTCCACCTCTTAAAGGGCCAGTACACTTAAAATGCTGTTGTTTCGAGGGTTTGTACACAACCCTGGTCAACCTCTTAAAGGACATAATTCCCTAAATCTGTCACCTCTTCAAGGGTTTGTCCACTTCTAGGGTCTGCCTCTTAAAGGGCCAGTCCGCAAAACATGTCACATGTTCAAGTGGCTTTCCACTTCATAAGCCACATTGACATTTCCAAAGGTCTGTCCATTCCCAGGGTTGTCTCTTAGAAGGCCACCCACACACAATAATGCATCTTTAAGGACTGTCCACTTCCATGGTCATCCTCTTCATAGGCCAGTCACCTTAAAGTATTGCCAATTTTAAAGGTCCGTAAGCTTCCCAGGTCCACCTCTTAAAGGGCCAGTACACTTAAAATGCTGTTGTTTCGAGGGTTTGTACACAACCCTGGTCAACCTCTTAAAGGACATAATTCCCTAAATTTGTCACCTCTTCAAGGGTTTGTCCACTTCTAGGGTCTGCCTCTTAAAGGGCCAGTCCGCAAAACATGTCACATGTTCAAGTGGCTTTCCACTTCATAAGCCACATTGACATTTCCAAAGGTCTGTCCATTCCCAGGGTTGTCTCTTAGAAGGCCACCCACACACAATAATGCATCTTTAAGGACTGTCCACTTCCATGGTCATCCTCTTCATAGGCCAGTCACCTTAAAGTATTGCCAATTTTAAAGGTCCGTAAGCTTCCCAGGTCCACCTCTTAAAGGGCCAGTACACTTAAAATGCTGTTGTTTCGAGGGTTTGTACACAACCCTGGTCAACCTCTTAAAGGACATAATTCCCTAAATTTGTCACCTCTTCAAGGGTTTGTCCACTTCTAGGGTCTGCCTCTTAAAGGGCCAGTCCGCAAAACATGTCACATGTTCAAGTGGCTTTCCACTTCATAAGCCACATTGACATTTCCAAAGGTCTGTCCATTCCCAGGGTTGTCTCTTAGAAGGCCACCCACACACAATAATGCATCTTTAAGGACTGTCCACTTCCATGGTCATCCTCTTCATAGGCCAGTCACCTTAAAGTATTGCCAATTTTAAAGGTCCGTAAGCTTCCCAGGTCCACCTCTTAAAGGGCCAGTACACTTAAAATGCTGTTGTTTCGAGGGTTTGTACACAACCCTGGTCAACCTCTTAAAGGACATAATTCCCTAAATTTGTCACCTCTTCAAGGGTTTGTCCACTTCTAGGGTCTGCCTCTTAAAGGGCCAGTCCGCAAAACATGTCACATGTTCAAGTGGCTTTCCACTTCATAAGCCACATTGACATTTCCAAAGGTCTGTCCATTCCCAGGGTTGTCTCTTAGAAGGCCACCCACACACAATAATGCATCTTTAAGGACTGTCCACTTCCATGGTCATCCTCTTCATAGGCCAGTCACCTTAAAGTATTGCCAATTTTAAAGGTCCGTAAGCTTCCCAGGTCCACCTCTTAAAGGGCCAGTACACTTAAAATGCTGTTGTTTCGAGGGTTTGTACACAACCCTGGTCAACCTCTTAAAGGACATAATTCCCTAAATTTGTCACCTCTTCAAGGGTTTGTCCACTTCTAGGGTCTGCCTCTTAAAGGGCCAGTCCGCAAAACATGTCACATGTTCAAGTGGCTTTCCACTTCATAAGCCACATTGACATTTCCAAAGGTCTGTCCATTCCCAGGGTTGTCTCTTAGAAGGCCACCCACACACAATAATGCATCTTTAAGGACTGTCCACTTCCATGGTCATCCTCTTCATAGGCCAGTCACCTTAAAGTATTGCCAATTTTAAAGGTCCGTAAGCTTCCCAGGTCCACCTCTTAAAGGGCCAGTACACTTAAAATGCTGTTGTTTCGAGGGTTTGTACACAACCCTGGTCAACCTCTTAAAGGACATAATTCCCTAAATTTGTCACCTCTTCAAGGGTTTGTCCACTTCTAGGGTCTGCCTCTTAAAGGGCCAGTCCGCAAAACATGTCACATGTTCAAGTGGCTTTCCACTTCATAAGCCACATTGACATTTCCAAAGGTCTGTCCATTCCCAGGGTTGTCTCTTAGAAGGCCACCCACACACAATAATGCATCTTTAAGGACTGTCCACTTCCATGGTCATCCTCTTCATAGGCCAGTCACCTTAAAGTATTGCCAATTTTAAAGGTCCGTAAGCTTCCCAGGTCCACCTCTTAAAGGGCCAGTACACTTAAAATGCTGTTGTTTCGAGGGTTTGTACACAACCCTGGTCAACCTCTTAAAGGACATAATTCCCTAAATTTGTCACCTCTTCAAGGGTTTGTCCACTTCTAGGGTCTGCCTCTTAAAGGGCCAGTCCGCAAAACATGTCACATGTTCAAGTGGCTTTCCACTTCATAAGCCACATTGACATTTCCAAAGGTCTGTCCATTCCCAGGGTTGTCTCTTAGAAGGCCACCCACACACAATAATGCATCTTTAAGGACTGTCCACTTCCATGGTCATCCTCTTCATAGGCCAGTCACCTTAAAGTATTGCCAATTTTAAAGGTCCGTAAGCTTCCCAGGTCCACCTCTTAAAGGGCCAGTACACTTAAAATGCTGTTGTTTCGAGGGTTTGTACACAACCCTGGTCAACCTCTTAAAGGACATAATTCCCTAAATTTGTCACCTCTTCAAGGGTTTGTCCACTTCTAGGGTCTGCCTCTTAAAGGGCCAGTCCGCAAAACATGTCACATGTTCAAGTGGCTTTCCACTTCATAAGCCACATTGACATTTCCAAAGGTCTGTCCATTCCCAGGGTTGTCTCTTAGAAGGCCACCCACACACAATAATGCATCTTTAAGGACTGTCCACTTCCATGGTCATCCTCTTCATAGGCCAGTCACCTTAAAGTATTGCCAATTTTAAAGGTCCGTAAGCTTCCCAGGTCCACCTCTTAAAGGGCCAGTACACTTAAAATGCTGTTGTTTCGAGGGTTTGTACACAACCCTGGTCAACCTCTTAAAGGACATAATTCCCTAAATTTGTCACCTCTTCAAGGGTTTGTCCACTTCTAGGGTCTGCCTCTTAAAGGGCCAGTCCGCAAAACATGTCACATGTTCAAGTGGCTTTCCACTTCATAAGCCACATTGACATTTCCAAAGGTCTGTCCATTCCCAGGGTTGTCTCTTAGAAGGCCACCCACACACAATAATGCATCTTTAAGGACTGTCCACTTCCATGGTCATCCTCTTCATAGGCCAGTCACCTTAAAGTATTGCCAATTTTAAAGGTCCGTAAGCTTCCCAGGTCCACCTCTTAAAGGGCCAGTACACTTAAAATGCTGTTGTTTCGAGGGTTTGTACACAACCCTGGTCAACCTCTTAAAGGACATAATTCCCTAAATTTGTCACCTCTTCAAGGGTTTGTCCACTTCTAGGGTCTGCCTCTTAAAGGGCCAGTCCGCAAAACATGTCACATGTTCAAGTGGCTTTCCACTTCATAAGCCACATTGACATTTCCAAAGGTCTGTCCATTCCCAGGGTTGTCTCTTAGAAGGCCACCCACACACAATAATGCATCTTTAAGGACTGTCCACTTCCATGGTCATCCTCTTCATAGGCCAGTCACCTTAAAGTATTGCCAATTTTAAAGGTCCGTAAGCTTCCCAGGTCCACCTCTTAAAGGGCCAGTACACTTAAAATGCTGTTGTTTCGAGGGTTTGTACACAACCCTGGTCAACCTCTTAAAGGACATAATTCCCTAAATTTGTCACCTCTTCAAGGGTTTGTCCACTTCTAGGGTCTGCCTCTTAAAGGGCCAGTCCGCAAAACATGTCACATGTTCAAGTGGCTTTCCACTTCATAAGCCACATTGACATTTCCAAAGGTCTGTCCATTCCCAGGGTTGTCTCTTAGAAGGCCACCCACACACAATAATGCATCTTTAAGGACTGTCCACTTCCATGGTCATCCTCTTCATAGGCCAGTCACCTTAAAGTATTGCCAATTTTAAAGGTCCGTAAGCTTCCCAGGTCCACCTCTTAAAGGGCCAGTACACTTAAAATGCTGTTGTTTCGAGGGTTTGTACACAACCCTGGTCAACCTCTTAAAGGACATAATTCCCTAAATTTGTCACCTCTTCAAGGGTTTGTCCACTTCTAGGGTCTGCCTCTTAAAGGGCCAGTCCGCAAAACATGTCACATGTTCAAGTGGCTTTCCACTTCATAAGCCACATTGACATTTCCAAAGGTCTGTCCATTCCCAGGGTTGTCTCTTAGAAGGCCACCCACACACAATAATGCATCTTTAAGGACTGTCCACTTCCATGGTCATCCTCTTCATAGGCCAGTCACCTTAAAGTATTGCCAATTTTAAAGGTCCGTAAGCTTCCCAGGTCCACCTCTTAAAGGGCCAGTACACTTAAAATGCTGTTGTTTCGAGGGTTTGTACACAACCCTGGTCAACCTCTTAAAGGACATAATTCCCTAAATTTGTCACCTCTTCAAGGGTTTGTCCACTTCTAGGGTCTGCCTCTTAAAGGGCCAGTCCGCAAAACATGTCACATGTTCAAGTGGCTTTCCACTTCATAAGCCACATTGACATTTCCAAAGGTCTGTCCATTCCCAGGGTTGTCTCTTAGAAGGCCACCCACACACAATAATGCATCTTTAAGGACTGTCCACTTCCATGGTCATCCTCTTCATAGGCCAGTCACCTTAAAGTATTGCCAATTTTAAAGGTCCGTAAGCTTCCCAGGTCCACCTCTTAAAGGGCCAGTACACTTAAAATGCTGTTGTTTCGAGGGTTTGTACACAACCCTGGTCAACCTCTTAAAGGACATAATTCCCTAAATTTGTCACCTCTTCAAGGGTTTGTCCACTTCTAGGGTCTGCCTCTTAAAGGGCCAGTCCGCAAAACATGTCACATGTTCAAGTGGCTTTCCACTTCATAAGCCACATTGACATTTCCAAAGGTCTGTCCATTCCCAGGGTTGTCTCTTAGAAGGCCACCCACACACAATAATGCATCTTTAAGGACTGTCCACTTCCATGGTCATCCTCTTCATAGGCCAGTCACCTTAAAGTATTGCCAATTTTAAAGGTCCGTAAGCTTCCCAGGTCCACCTCTTAAAGGGCCAGTACACTTAAAATGCTGTTGTTTCGAGGGTTTGTACACAACCCTGGTCAACCTCTTAAAGGACATAATTCCCTAAATTTGTCACCTCTTCAAGGGTTTGTCCACTTCTAGGGTCTGCCTCTTAAAGGGCCAGTCCGCAAAACATGTCACATGTTCAAGTGGCTTTCCACTTCATAAGCCACATTGACATTTCCAAAGGTCTGTCCATTCCCAGGGTTGTCTCTTAGAAGGCCACCCACACACAATAATGCATCTTTAAGGACTGTCCACTTCCATGGTCATCCTCTTCATAGGCCAGTCACCTTAAAGTATTGCCAATTTTAAAGGTCCGTAAGCTTCCCAGGTCCACCTCTTAAAGGGCCAGTACACTTAAAATGCTGTTGTTTCGAGGGTTTGTACACAACCCTGGTCAACCTCTTAAAGGACATAATTCCCTAAATTTGTCACCTCTTCAAGGGTTTGTCCACTTCTAGGGTCTGCCTCTTAAAGGGCCAGTCCGCAAAACATGTCACATGTTCAAGTGGCTTTCCACTTCATAAGCCACATTGACATTTCCAAAGGTCTGTCCATTCCCAGGGTTGTCTCTTAGAAGGCCACCCACACACAATAATGCATCTTTAAGGACTGTCCACTTCCATGGTCATCCTCTTCATAGGCCAGTCACCTTAAAGTATTGCCAATTTTAAAGGTCCGTAAGCTTCCCAGGTCCACCTCTTAAAGGGCCAGTACACTTAAAATGCTGTTGTTTCGAGGGTTTGTACACAACCCTGGTCAACCTCTTAAAGGACATAATTCCCTAAATCTGTCACCTCTTCAAGGGTTTGTCCACTTCTAGGGTCTGCCTCTTAAAGGGCCAGTCCGCAAAACATGTCACATGTTCAAGTGGCTTTCCACTTCATAAGCCACATTGACATTTCCAAAGGTCTGTCCATTCCCAGGGTTGTCTCTTAGAAGGCCACCCACACACAATAATGCATCTTTAAGGACTGTCCACTTCCATGGTCATCCTCTTCATAGGCCAGTCACCTTAAAGTATTGCCAATTTTAAAGGTCCGTAAGCTTCCCAGGTCCACCTCTTAAAGGGCCAGTACACTTAAAATGCTGTTGTTTCGAGGGTTTGTACACAACCCTGGTCAACCTCTTAAAGGACATAATTCCCTAAATCTGTCACCTCTTCAAGGGTTTGTCCACTTCTAGGGTCTGCCTCTTAAAGGGCCAGTCCGCAAAACATGTCACATGTTCAAGTGGCTTTCCACTTCATAAGCCACATTGACATTTCCAAAGGTCTGTCCATTCCCAGGGTTGTCTCTTAGAAGGCCACCCACACACAATAATGCATCTTTAAGGACTGTCCACTTCCATGGTCATCCTCTTCATAGGCCAGTCACCTTAAAGTATTGCCAATTTTAAAGGTCCGTAAGCTTCCCAGGTCCACCTCTTAAAGGGCCAGTACACTTAAAATGCTGTTGTTTCGAGGGTTTGTACACAACCCTGGTCAACCTCTTAAAGGACATAATTCCCTAAATTTGTCACCTCTTCAAGGGTTTGTCCACTTCTAGGGTCTGCCTCTTAAAGGGCCAGTCCGCAAAACATGTCACATGTTCAAGTGGCTTTCCACTTCATAAGCCACATTGACATTTCCAAAGGTCTGTCCATTCCCAGGGTTGTCTCTTAGAAGGCCACCCACACACAATAATGCATCTTTAAGGACTGTCCACTTCCATGGTCATCCTCTTCATAGGCCAGTCACCTTAAAGTATTGCCAATTTTAAAGGTCCGTAAGCTTCCCAGGTCCACCTCTTAAAGGGCCAGTACACTTAAAATGCTGTTGTTTCGAGGGTTTGTACACAACCCTGGTCAACCTCTTAAAGGACATAATTCCCTAAATTTGTCACCTCTTCAAGGGTTTGTCCACTTCTAGGGTCTGCCTCTTAAAGGGCCAGTCCGCAAAACATGTCACATGTTCAAGTGGCTTTCCACTTCATAAGCCACATTGACATTTCCAAAGGTCTGTCCATTCCCAGGGTTGTCTCTTAGAAGGCCACCCACACACAATAATGCATCTTTAAGGACTGTCCACTTCCATGGTCATCCTCTTCATAGGCCAGTCACCTTAAAGTATTGCCAATTTTAAAGGTCCGTAAGCTTCCCAGGTCCACCTCTTAAAGGGCCAGTACACTTAAAATGCTGTTGTTTCGAGGGTTTGTACACAACCCTGGTCAACCTCTTAAAGGACATAATTCCCTAAATCTGTCACCTCTTCAAGGGTTTGTCCACTTCTAGGGTCTGCATCTTAAAGGGCCAGTCCGCAAAACATGTCACATGTTCAAGTGGCTTTCCACTTCATAAGCCACATTGACATTTCCAAAGGTCTGTCCATTCCCAGGGTTGTCTCTTAGAAGGCCACCCACACACAATAATGCATCTTTAAGGACTGTCCACTTCCATGGTCATCCTCTTCATAGGCCAGTCACCTTAAAGTATTGCCAATTTTAAAGGTCCGTAAGCTTCCCAGGTCCACCTCTTAAAGGGCCAGTACACTTAAAATGCTGTTGTTTCGAGGGTTTGTACACAACCCTGGTCAACCTCTTAAAGGACATAATTCCCTAAATCTGTCACCTCTTCAAGGGTTTGTCCACTTCTAGGGTCTGCCTCTTAAAGGGCCAGTCCGCAAAACATGTCACATGTTCAAGTGGCTTTCCACTTCATAAGCCACATTGACATTTCCAAAGGTCTGTCCATTCCCAGGGTTGTCTCTTAGAAGGCCACCCACACACAATAATGCATCTTTAAGGACTGTCCACTTCCATGGTCATCCTCTTCATAGGCCAGTCACCTTAAAGTATTGCCAATTTTAAAGGTCCGTAAGCTTCCCAGGTCCACCTCTTAAAGGGCCAGTACACTTAAAATGCTGTTGTTTCGAGGGTTTGTACACAACCCTGGTCAACCTCTTAAAGGACATAATTCCCTAAATTTGTCACCTCTTCAAGGGTTTGTCCACTTCTAGGGTCTGCCTCTTAAAGGGCCAGTCCGCAAAACATGTCACATGTTCAAGTGGCTTTCCACTTCATAAGCCACATTGACATTTCCAAAGGTCTGTCCATTCCCAGGGTTGTCTCTTAGAAGGCCACCCACACACAATAATGCATCTTTAAGGACTGTCCACTTCCATGGTCATCCTCTTCATAGGCCAGTCACCTTAAAGTATTGCCAATTTTAAAGGTCCGTAAGCTTCCCAGGTCCACCTCTTAAAGGGCCAGTACACTTAAAATGCTGTTGTTTCGAGGGTTTGTACACAACCCTGGTCAACCTCTTAAAGGACATAATTCCCTAAATTTGTCACCTCTTCAAGGGTTTGTCCACTTCTAGGGTCTGCCTCTTAAAGGGCCAGTCCGCAAAACATGTCACATGTTCAAGTGGCTTTCCACTTCATAAGCCACATTGACATTTCCAAAGGTCTGTCCATTCCCAGGGTTGTCTCTTAGAAGGCCACCCACACACAATAATGCATCTTTAAGGACTGTCCACTTCCATGGTCATCCTCTTCATAGGCCAGTCACCTTAAAGTATTGCCAATTTTAAAGGTCCGTAAGCTTCCCAGGTCCACCTCTTAAAGGGCCAGTACACTTAAAATGCTGTTGTTTCGAGGGTTTGTACACAACCCTGGTCAACCTCTTAAAGGACATAATTCCCTAAATTTGTCACCTCTTCAAGGGTTTGTCCACTTCTAGGGTCTGCCTCTTAAAGGGCCAGTCCGCAAAACATGTCACATGTTCAAGTGGCTTTCCACTTCATAAGCCACATTGACATTTCCAAAGGTCTGTCCATTCCCAGGGTTGTCTCTTAGAAGGCCACCCACACACAATAATGCATCTTTAAGGACTGTCCACTTCCATGGTCATCCTCTTCATAGGCCAGTCACCTTAAAGTATTGCCAATTTTAAAGGTCCGTAAGCTTCCCAGGTCCACCTCTTAAAGGGCCAGTACACTTAAAATGCTGTTGTTTCGAGGGTTTGTACACAACCCTGGTCAACCTCTTAAAGGACATAATTCCCTAAATTTGTCACCTCTTCAAGGGTTTGTCCACTTCTAGGGTCTGCCTCTTAAAGGGCCAGTCCGCAAAACATGTCACATGTTCAAGTGGCTTTCCACTTCATAAGCCACATTGACATTTCCAAAGGTCTGTCCATTCCCAGGGTTGTCTCTTAGAAGGCCACCCACACACAATAATGCATCTTTAAGGACTGTCCACTTCCATGGTCATCCTCTTCATAGGCCAGTCACCTTAAAGTATTGCCAATTTTAAAGGTCCGTAAGCTTCCCAGGTCCACCTCTTAAAGGGCCAGTACACTTAAAATGCTGTTGTTTCGAGGGTTTGTACACAACCCTGGTCAACCTCTTAAAGGACATAATTCCCTAAATCTGTCACCTCTTCAAGGGTTTGTCCACTTCTAGGGTCTGCATCTTAAAGGGCCAGTCCGCAAAACATGTCACATGTTCAAGTGGCTTTCCACTTCATAAGCCACATTGACATTTCCAAAGGTCTGTCCATTCCCAGGGTTATCTCTTAGAAGGCCACCCACACACAATAATGCATCTTTAAGGACTGTCCACTTCCATGGTCATCCTCTTCATAGGCCAGTCACCTTAAAGTATTGCCAATTTTAAAGGTCCGTAAGCTTCCCAGGTCCACCTCTTAAAGGGCCAGTACACTTAAAATGCTGTTGTTTCGAGGGTTTGTACACAACCCTGGTCAACCTCTTAAAGGACATAATTCCCTAAATCTGTCACCTCTTCAAGGGTTTGTCCACTTCTAGGGTCTGCCTCTTAAAGGGCCAGTCCGCAAAACATGTCACATGTTCAAGTGGCTTTCCACTTCATAAGCCACATTGACATTTCCAAAGGTCTGTCCATTCCCAGGGTTGTCTCTTAGAAGGCCACCCACACACAATAATGCATCTTTAAGGACTGTCCACTTCCATGGTCATCCTCTTCATAGGCCAGTCACCTTAAAGTATTGCCAATTTTAAAGGTCCGTAAGCTTCCCAGGTCCACCTCTTAAAGGGCCAGTACACTTAAAATGCTGTTGTTTCGAGGGTTTGTACACAACCCTGGTCAACCTCTTAAAGGACATAATTCCCTAAATTTGTCACCTCTTCAAGGGTTTGTCCACTTCTAGGGTCTGCCTCTTAAAGGGCCAGTCCGCAAAACATGTCACATGTTCAAGTGGCTTTCCACTTCATAAGCCACATTGACATTTCCAAAGGTCTGTCCATTCCCAGGGTTGTCTCTTAGAAGGCCACCCACACACAATAATGCATCTTTAAGGACTGTCCACTTCCATGGTCATCCTCTTCATAGGCCAGTCACCTTAAAGTATTGCCAATTTTAAAGGTCCGTAAGCTTCCCAGGTCCACCTCTTAAAGGGCCAGTACACTTAAAATGCTGTTGTTTCGAGGGTTTGTACACAACCCTGGTCAACCTCTTAAAGGACATAATTCCCTAAATTTGTCACCTCTTCAAGGGTTTGTCCACTTCTAGGGTCTGCCTCTTAAAGGGCCAGTCCGCAAAACATGTCACATGTTCAAGTGGCTTTCCACTTCATAAGCCACATTGACATTTCCAAAGGTCTGTCCATTCCCAGGGTTGTCTCTTAGAAGGCCACCCACACACAATAATGCATCTTTAAGGACTGTCCACTTCCATGGTCATCCTCTTCATAGGCCAGTCACCTTAAAGTATTGCCAATTTTAAAGGTCCGTAAGCTTCCCAGGTCCACCTCTTAAAGGGCCAGTACACTTAAAATGCTGTTGTTTCGAGGGTTTGTACACAACCCTGGTCAACCTCTTAAAGGACATAATTCCCTAAATCTGTCACCTCTTCAAGGGTTTGTCCACTTCTAGGGTCTGCATCTTAAAGGGCCAGTCCGCAAAACATGTCACATGTTCAAGTGGCTTTCCACTTCATAAGCCACATTGACATTTCCAAAGGTCTGTCCATTCCCAGGGTTGTCTCTTAGAAGGCCACCCACACACAATAATGCATCTTTAAGGACTGTCCACTTCCATGGTCATCCTCTTCATAGGCCAGTCACCTTAAAGTATTGCCAATTTTAAAGGTCCGTAAACTTCCCAGGTCCACCTCTTAAAGGGCCAGTACACTTAAAATGCTGTTGTTTCGAGGGTTTGTACACAACCCTGGTCAACCTCTTAAAGGACATAATTCCCTAAATCTGTCACCTCTTCAAGGGTTTGTCCACTTCTAGGGTCTGCCTCTTAAAGGGCCAGTCCGCAAAACATGTCACATGTTCAAGTGGCTTTCCACTTCATAAGCCACATTGACATTTCCAAAGGTCTGTCCATTCCCAGGGTTGTCTCTTAGAAGGCCACCCACACACAATAATGCATCTTTAAGGACTGTCCACTTCCATGGTCATCCTCTTCATAGGCCAGTCACCTTAAAGTATTGCCAATTTTAAAGGTCCGTAAGCTTCCCAGGTCCACCTCTTAAAGGGCCAGTACACTTAAAATGCTGTTGTTTCGAGGGTTTGTACACAACCCTGGTCAACCTCTTAAAGGACATAATTCCCTAAATCTGTCACCTCTTCAAGGGTTTGTCCACTTCTAGGGTCTGCCTCTTAAAGGGCCAGTCCGCAAAACATGTCACATGTTCAAGTGGCTTTCCACTTCATAAGCCACATTGACATTTCCAAAGGTCTGTCCATTCCCAGGGTTGTCTCTTAGAAGGCCACCCACACACAATAATGCATCTTTAAGGACTGTCCACTCCCATGGTCATCCTCTTCATAGGCCAGTCACCTTAAAGTATTGCCAATTTTAAAGGTCCGTAAGCTTCCCAGGTCCACCTCTTAAAGGGCCAGTACACTTAAAATGCTGTTGTTTCGAGGGTTTGTACACAACCCTGGTCAACCTCTTAAAGGACATAATTCCCTAAATTTGTCACCTCTTCAAGGGTTTGTCCACTTCTAGGGTCTGCCTCTTAAAGGGCCAGTCCGCAAAACATGTCACATGTTCAAGTGGCTTTCCACTTCATAAGCCACATTGACATTTCCAAAGGTCTGTCCATTCCCAGGGTTGTCTCTTAGAAGGCCACCCACACACAATAATGCATCTTTAAGGACTGTCCACTTCCATGGTCATCCTCTTCATAGGCCAGTCACCTTAAAGTATTGCCAATTTTAAAGGTCCGTAAGCTTCCCAGGTCCACCTCTTAAAGGGCCAGTACACTTAAAATGCTGTTGTTTCGAGGGTTTGTACACAACCCTGGTCAACCTCTTAAAGGACATAATTCCCTAAATTTGTCACCTCTTCAAGGGTTTGTCCACTTCTAGGGTCTGCCTCTTAAAGGGCCAGTCCGCAAAACATGTCACATGTTCAAGTGGCTTTCCACTTCATAAGCCACATTGACATTTCCAAAGGTCTGTCCATTCCCAGGGTTGTCTCTTAGAAGGCCACCCACACACAATAATGCATCTTTAAGGACTGTCCACTTCCATGGTCATCCTCTTCATAGGCCAGTCACCTTAAAGTATTGCCAATTTTAAAGGTCCGTAAGCTTCCCAGGTCCACCTCTTAAAGGGCCAGTACACTTAAAATGCTGTTGTTTCGAGGGTTTGTACACAACCCTGGTCAACCTCTTAAAGGACATAATTCCCTAAATTTGTCACCTCTTCAAGGGTTTGTCCACTTCTAGGGTCTGCCTCTTAAAGGGCCAGTCCGCAAAACATGTCACATGTTCAAGTGGCTTTCCACTTCATAAGCCACATTGACATTTCCAAAGGTCTGTCCATTCCCAGGGTTGTCTCTTAGAAGGCCACCCACACACAATAATGCATCTTTAAGGACTGTCCACTTCCATGGTCATCCTCTTCATAGGCCAGTCACCTTAAAGTATTGCCAATTTTAAAGGTCCGTAAGCTTCCCAGGTCCACCTCTTAAAGGGCCAGTACACTTAAAATGCTGTTGTTTCGAGGGTTTGTACACAACCCTGGTCAACCTCTTAAAGGACATAATTCCCTAAATTTGTCACCTCTTCAAGGGTTTGTCCACTTCTAGGGTCTGCCTCTTAAAGGGCCAGTCCGCAAAACATGTCACATGTTCAAGTGGCTTTCCACTTCATAAGCCACATTGACATTTCCAAAGGTCTGTCCATTCCCAGGGTTGTCTCTTAGAAGGCCACCCACACACAATAATGCATCTTTAAGGACTGTCCACTTCCATGGTCATCCTCTTCATAGGCCAGTCACCTTAAAGTATTGCCAATTTTAAAGGTCCGTAAGCTTCCCAGGTCCACCTCTTAAAGGGCCAGTACACTTAAAATGCTGTTGTTTCGAGGGTTTGTACACAACCCTGGTCAACCCCTTAAAGTACATAATTCCCTAAATTTGTCACCTCTTCAAGGGTTTGTCCACTTCTAGGGTCTGCCTCTTAAAGGGCCAGTCATCAAAACATGTCACATGTTCAAGTGGATTTCCACTTCATAAGCCACATTAACATTTCCAAAGGTCTGTCCATTCCCAGGGTTGTCTCTTAGAAGGCCACCCACACACAATAATGCATCTTTAAGGACTGTCCACTTCCATGGTCATCCTCTTCATAGGCCAGTCACCTTAAAGTATTGCCAATTTTAAAGGTCCGTAAGCTTCCCAGGTCCACCTCTTAAAGGGCCAGTACACTTAAAATGCTGTTGTTTCGAGGGTTTGTACACAACCCTGGTCAACCTCTTAAAGGACATAATTCCCTAAATTTGTCACCTCTTCAAGGGTTTGTCCACTTCTAGGGTCTGCCTCTTAAAGGGCCAGTCCGCAAAACATGTCACATGTTGAAGTAGCTTTCCACTTCATAAGCCACATTGACATTTCCAAAGGTCTGTCCATTCCCAGGGATGTGTCTTAGAAGGCCACCCACACACAATAATGCATCTTTAAGGACTGTCCACTTCCATGGTCATCCTCTTCATAGGCCAGTCACCTTAAAGTATTGCCAATTTTAAAGGTCCGTAAGCTTCCCAGGTCCACCTCTTAAAGGGCCAGTACACTTAAAATGCTGTTGTTTCGAGGGTTTGTACACAACCCTGGTCAACCTCTTAAAGTACATAATTCCCTAAATTTGTCACCTCTTCAAGGGTTTGTCTACTTCTAGGGTCTGCCTCTTAAAGGGCCAGACCGCAAAACATGTCACATGTTGAAGTAGCTTTCCACTTCATAAGCCACATTGACATTTCCAAAGGTCTGTCCATTCCCAGGGTTGTCTCTTAGAAGGCCACCCACACACAATAATGCATCTTTAAGGACTGTCCACTTCCATGATCATCCTCTTCATAGGCCAGTCACCTTAAAGTATTGCCAATTTTAAAGGTCCGTAAGCTTCCCAGGTCCACCTCTTAAAGGGCCAGTACACTTAAAATGCTGTTGTTTCGAGGGTTTGTACACAACCCTGGTCAACCCCTTAAAGTACATAATTCCCTAAATTTGTCACCTCTTCAAGGGTTTGTCCACTTCTAGGGTCTGCCTCTTAAAGGGCCAGTCCGCAAAACATGTCACATGTTCAAGTGGCTTTCCACTTCATAAGCCACATTGACATTTCCAAAGGTCTGTCCATTCCCAGGGTTGTCTCTTAGAAGGCCACCCACACACAATAATGCATCTTTAAGGACTGTCCACTTCCATGGTCATCCTCTTCATAGGCCAGTCACCTTAAAGTATTGCCAATTTTAAAGGTCCGTAAGCTTCCCAGGTCCACCTCTTAAAGGGCCAGTACACTTAAAATGCTGTTGTTTCGAGGGTTTGTACACAACCCTGGTCAACCTCTTAAAGTACATAATTCCCTAAATTTGTCACCTCTTCAAGGGTTTGTCCACTTCTAGGGTCTGCCTCTTAAAGGGCCAGTCCGCAAAACATGTCACATGTTGAAGTAGCTTTCCACTTCATAAGCCACATTGACATTTCCAAAGGTCTGTCCATTCCCAGGGTTGTCTCTTAGAAGGCCACCCACACACAATAATGCATCTTTAAGGACTGTCCACTTCCATGATCATCCTCTTCATAGGCCAGTCACCTTAAAGTATTGCCAATTTTAAAGGTCCGTAAGCTTCCCAGGTCCACCTCTTAAAGGGCCAGTACACTTAAAATGCTGTTGTTTCGAGGGTTTGTACACAACCCTGGTCAACCTCTTAAAGGACATAATTCCCTAAATTTGTCACCTCTTCAAGGGTTTGTCCACTTCTAGGGTCTGCCTCTTAAAGGGCCAGTCCGCAAAACATGTCACATGTTCAAGTGGCTTTCCACTTCATAAGCCACATTGACATTTCCAAAGGTCTGTCCATTCCCAGGGTTGTCTCTTAGAAGGCCACCCACACACAATAATGCATCTTTAAGGACTGTCCACTTCCATGGTCATCCTCTTCATAGGCCAGTCACCTTAAAGTATTGCCAATTTTAAAGGTCTGTAAGCTTCCCAGGTCAGCCTCTTAAAGGGCCAGTACACTTAAAATGCTGTTGTTTCGAGGGTTTGTACACAACCCTGGTCAACCTCTTAAAGGACATAATTCCCTAAATTTGTCACCTCTTCAAGGGTTTGTCCATATCTAGGGTCTGCCTCTTAAAGGGCCAGTCCGCAAAACATGTCACATGTTCAAGTGGCTTTCCACTTCATAAGCCACATTGACATTTCCAAAGGTCTGTCCATTCCCAGGGTTGTCTCTTAGAAGGCCACCCACACACAATAATGCATCTTTAAGGACTGTCCACTTCCATGGTCATCCTCTTCATAGGCCAGTCACCTTAAAGTATTGCCAATTTTAAGGTCCGTAAGCTTCCCAGGTCCACCTCTTAAAGGGCCAGTACACTTAAAATGCTGTTGTTTCGAGGGTTTGTACACAACCCTGGTCAACCTCTTAAAGGACATAATTCCCTAAATTTGTCACCTCTTCAAGGGTTTGTCCACTTCTAGGGTCTGCCTCTTAAAGGGCCAGTCCGCAAAACATGTCACATGTTCAAGTGGCTTTCCACTTCATAAGCCACATTGACATTTCCAAAGGTCTGTCCATTCCCAGGGTTGTCTCTTAGAAGGCCACCCACACACAATAATGCATCTTTAAGGACTGTCCACTTCCATGGTCATCCTCTTCATAGGCCAGTCACCTTAAAGTATTGCCAATTTTAAAGGTCCGTAAGCTTCCCAGGTCCACCTCTTAAAGGGCCAGTACACTTAAAATGCTGTTGTTTCGAGGGTTTGTACACAACCCTGGTCAACCTCTTAAAGGACATAATTCCCTAAATTTGTCACCTCTTCAAGGGTTTGTCCACTTCTAGGGTCTGCCTCTTAAAGGGCCAGTCCGCAAAACATGTCACATGTTCAAGTGGCTTTCCACTTCATAAGCCACATTGACATTTCCAAAGGTCTGTCCATTCCCAGGGTTGTCTCTTAGAAGGCCACCCACACACAATAATGCATCTTTAAGGACTGTCCACTTCCATGGTCATCCTCTTCATAGGCCAGTCACCTTAAAGTATTGCCAATTTTAAAGGTCCGTAAGCTTCCCAGGTCCACCTCTTAAAGGGCCAGTACACTTAAAATGCTGTTGTTTCGAAGGTTTGTACACAACCCTGGTCAACCTCTTAAAGGACATAATTCCCTAAATTTGTCACCTCTTCAAGGGTTTGTCCACTTCTAGGGTCTGCCTCTTAAAGGGCCAGTCCGCAAAACATGTCACATGTTCAAGTGGCTTTCCACTTCATAAGCCACATTGACATTTCCAAAGGTCTGTCCATTCCCAGGGTTGTCTCTTAGAAGGCCACCCACACACAATAATGCATCTTTAAGGACTGTCCACTTCCATGGTCATCCTCTTCATAGGCCAGTCACCTTAAAGTATTGCCAATTTTAAGGTCCGTAAGCTTCCCAGGTCAGCCTCTTAAAGGGCCAGTACACTTAAAATGCTGTTGTTTCGAGGGTTTGTACACAACCCTGGTCAACCTCTTAAAGGACATAATTCCCTAAATTTGTCACCTCTTCAAGGGTTTGTCCATATCTAGGGTCTGCCTCTTAAAGGGCCAGTCCGCAAAACATGTCACATGTTCAAGTGGCTTTCCACTTCATAAGCCACATTGACATTTCCAAAGGTCTGTCCATTCCCAGGGTTGTCTCTTAGAAGGCCACCCACACACAATAATGCATCTTTAAGGACTGTCCACTTCCATGGTCATCCTCTTCATAGGCCAGTCACCTTAAAGTATTGCCAATTTTAAGGTCCGTAAGCTTCCCAGGTCCACCTCTTAAAGGGCCAGTACACTTAAAATGCTGTTGTTTCGAGGGTTTGTACACAACCCTGGTCAACCTCTTAAAGGACATAATTCCCTAAATTTGTCACCTCTTCAAGGGTTTGTCCACTTCTAGGGTCTGCCTCTTAAAGGGCCAGTCCGCAAAACATGTCACATGTTCAAGTGGCTTTCCACTTCATAAGCCACATTGACATTTCCAAAGGTCTGTCCATTCCCAGGGTTGTCTCTTAGAAGGCCACCCACACACAATAATGCATCTTTAAGGACTGTCCACTTCCATGGTCATCCTCTTCATAGGCCAGTCACCTTAAAGTATTGCCAATTTTAAAGGTCCGTAAGCTTCCCAGGTCCACCTCTTAAAGGGCCAGTACACTTAAAATGCTGTTGTTTCGAGGGTTTGTACACAACCCTGGTCAACCTCTTAAAGGACATAATTCCCTAAATTTGTCACCTCTTCAAGGGTTTGTCCACTTCTAGGGTCTGCCTCTTAAAGGGCCAGTCCGCAAAACATGTCACATGTTCAAGTGGCTTTCCACTTCATAAGCCACATTGACATTTCCAAAGGTCTGTCCATTCCCAGGGTTGTCTCTTAGAAGGCCACCCACACACAATAATGCATCTTTAAGGACTGTCCACTTCCATGGTCATCCTCTTCATAGGCCAGTCACCTTAAAGTATTGCCAATTTTAAAGGTCCGTAAGCTTCCCAGGTCCACCTCTTAAAGGGCCAGTACACTTAAAATGCTGTTGTTTCGAAGGTTTGTACACAACCCTGGTCAACCTCTTAAAGGACA
Source organism: Eleutherodactylus coqui (assembly GCF_035609145.1). Lineage (NCBI taxonomy): Eukaryota > Metazoa > Chordata > Amphibia > Anura > Eleutherodactylidae > Eleutherodactylus > Eleutherodactylus coqui. The sequence goes on from NW_027102051.1 coordinate 19,538, forward strand.
TAATTCCCTAAATTTGTCACCTCTTCAAGGGTTTGTCCACTTCTAGGGTCTGCCTCTTAAAGGGCCAGTCCGCAAAACATGTCACATGTTCAAGTGGCTTTCCACTTCATAAGCCACATTGACATTTCCAAAGGTCTGTCCATTCCCAGGGTTGTCTCTTAGAAGGCCACCCACACACAATAATGCATCTTTAAGGACTGTCCACTTCCATGGTCATCCTCTTCATAGGCCAGTCACCTTAAAGTATTGCCAATTTTAAAGGTCCGTAAGCTTCCCAGGTCCACCTCTTAAAGGGCCAGTACACTTAAAATGCTGTTGTTTCGAGGGTTTGTACACAACCCTGGTCAACCTCTTAAAGGACATAATTCCCTAAATTTGTCACCTCTTCAAGGGTTTGTCCACTTCTAGGGTCTGCCTCTTAAAGGGCCAGTCCGCAAAACATGTCACATGTTCAAGTGGCTTTCCACTTCATAAGCCACATTGACATTTCCAAAGGTCTGTCCATTCCCAGGGTTGTCTCTTAGAAGGCCACCCACACACAATAATGCATCTTTAAGGACTGTCCACTTCCATGGTCATCCTCTTCATAGGCCAGTCACCTTAAAGTATTGCCAATTTTAAAGGTCCGTAAGCTTCCCAGGTCCACCTCTTAAAGGGCCAGTACACTTAAAATGCTGTTGTTTCGAGGGTTTGTACACAACCCTGGTCAACCTCTTAAAGGACATAATTCCCTAAATTTGTCACCTCTTCAAGGGTTTGTCCACTTCTAGGGTCTGCCTCTTAAAGGGCCAGTCCGCAAAACATGTCACATGTTCAAGTGGCTTTCCACTTCATAAGCCACATTGACATTTCCAAAGGTCTGTCCATTCCCAGGGTTGTCTCTTAGAAGGCCACCCACACACAATAATGCATCTTTAAGGACTGTCCACTTCCATGGTCATCCTCTTCATAGGCCAGTCACCTTAAAGTATTGCCAATTTTAAAGGTCCGTAAGCTTCCCAGGTCCACCTCTTAAAGGGCCAGTACACTTAAAATGCTGTTGTTTCGAGGGTTTGTACACAACCCTGGTCAACCTCTTAAAGGACATAATTCCCTAAATCTGTCACCTCTTCAAGGGTTTGTCCACTTCTAGGGTCTGCATCTTAAAGGGCCAGTCCGCAAAACATGTCACATGTTCAAGTGGCTTTCCACTTCATAAGCCACATTGACATTTCCAAAGGTCTGTCCATTCCCAGGGTTATCTCTTAGAAGGCCACCCACACACAATAATGCATCTTTAAGGACTGTCCACTTCCATGGTCATCCTCTTCATAGGCCAGTCACCTTAAAGTATTGCCAATTTTAAAGGTCCGTAAGCTTCCCAGGTCCACCTCTTAAAGGGCCAGTACACTTAAAATGCTGTTGTTTCGAGGGTTTGTACACAACCCTGGTCAACCTCTTAAAGGACATAATTCCCTAAATCTGTCACCTCTTCAAGGGTTTGTCCACTTGTAGGGTCTGCCTCTTAAAGGGCCAGTCCGCAAAACATGTCACATGTTCAAGTGGCTTTCCACTTCATAAGCCACATTGACATTTCCAAAGGTCTGTCCATTCCCAGGGTTGTCTCTTAGAAGGCCACCCACACACAATAATGCATCTTTAAGGACTGTCCACTTCCATGGTCATCCTCTTCATAGGCCAGTCACCTTAAAGTATTGCCAATTTTAAAGGTCCGTAAGCTTCCCAGGTCCACCTCTTAAAGGGCCAGTACACTTAAAATGCTGTTGTTTCGAGGGTTTGTACACAACCCTGGTCAACCTCTTAAAGGACATAATTCCCTAAATTTGTCACCTCTTCAAGGGTTTGTCCACTTCTAGGGTCTGCCTCTTAAAGGGCCAGTCCGCAAAACATGTCACATGTTCAAGTGGCTTTCCACTTCATAAGCCACATTGACATTTCCAAAGGTCTGTCCATTCCCAGGGTTGTCTCTTAGAAGGCCACCCACACACAATAATGCATCTTTAAGGACTGTCCACTTCCATGGTCATCCTCTTCATAGGCCAGTCACCTTAAAGTATTGCCAATTTTAAAGGTCCGTAAGCTTCCCAGGTCCACCTCTTAAAGGGCCAGTACACTTAAAATGCTGTTGTTTCGAGGGTTTGTACACAACCCTGGTCAACCTCTTAAAGGACATAATTCCCTAAATTTGTCACCTCTTCAAGGGTTTGTCCACTTCTAGGGTCTGCCTCTTAAAGGGCCAGTCCGCAAAACATGTCACATGTTCAAGTGGCTTTCCACTTCATAAGCCACATTGACATTTCCAAAGGTCTGTCCATTCCCAGGGTTGTCTCTTAGAAGGCCACCCACACACAATAATGCATCTTTAAGGACTGTCCACTTCCATGGTCATCCTCTTCATAGGCCAGTCACCTTAAAGTATTGCCAATTTTAAAGGTCCGTAAGCTTCCCAGGTCCACCTCTTAAAGGGCCAGTACACTTAAAATGCTGTTGTTTCGAGGGTTTGTACACAACCCTGGTCAACCTCTTAAAGGACATAATTCCCTAAATCTGTCACCTCTTCAAGGGTTTGTCCACTTCTAGGGTCTGCATCTTAAAGGGCCAGTCCGCAAAACATGTCACATGTTCAAGTGGCTTTCCACTTCATAAGCCACATTGACATTTCCAAAGGTCTGTCCATTCCCAGGGTTGTCTCTTAGAAGGCCACCCACACACAATAATGCATCTTTAAGGACTGTCCACTTCCATGGTCATCCTCTTCATAGGCCAGTCACCTTAAAGTATTGCCAATTTTAAAGGTCCGTAAGCTTCCCAGGTCCACCTCTTAAAGGGCCAGTACACTTAAAATGCTGTTGTTTCGAGGGTTTGTACACAACCCTGGTCAACCTCTTAAAGGACATAATTCCCTAAATCTGTCACCTCTTCAAGGGTTTGTCCACTTCTAGGGTCTGCCTCTTAAAGGGCCAGTCCGCAAAACATGTCACATGTTCAAGTGGCTTTCCACTTCATAAGCCACATTGACATTTCCAAAGGTCTGTCCATTCCCAGGGTTGTCTCTTAGAAGGCCACCCACACACAATAATGCATCTTTAAGGACTGTCCACTTCCATGGTCATCCTCTTCATAGGCCAGTCACCTTAAAGTATTGCCAATTTTAAAGGTCCGTAAGCTTCCCAGGTCCACCTCTTAAAGGGCCAGTACACTTAAAATGCTGTTGTTTCGAGGGTTTGTACACAACCCTGGTCAACCTCTTAAAGGACATAATTCCCTAAATCTGTCACCTCTTCAAGGGTTTGTCCACTTCTAGGGTCTGCCTCTTAAAGGGCCAGTCCGCAAAACATGTCACATGTTCAAGTGGCTTTCCACTTCATAAGCCACATTGACATTTCCAAAGGTCTGTCCATTCCCAGGGTTGTCTCTTAGAAGGCCACCCACACACAATAATGCATCTTTAAGGACTGTCCACTTCCATGGTCATCCTCTTCATAGGCCAGTCACCTTAAAGTATTGCCAATTTTAAAGGTCCGTAAGCTTCCCAGGTCCACCTCTTAAAGGGCCAGTACACTTAAAATGCTGTTGTTTCGAGGGTTTGTACACAACCCTGGTCAACCTCTTAAAGGACATAATTCCCTAAATTTGTCACCTCTTCAAGGGTTTGTCCACTTCTAGGGTCTGCCTCTTAAAGGGCCAGTCCGCAAAACATGTCACATGTTCAAGTGGCTTTCCACTTCATAAGCCACATTGACATTTCCAAAGGTCTGTCCATTCCCAGGGTTGTCTCTTAGAAGGCCACCCACACACAATAATGCATCTTTAAGGACTGTCCACTTCCATGGTCATCCTCTTCATAGGCCAGTCACCTTAAAGTATTGCCAATTTTAAAGGTCCGTAAGCTTCCCAGGTCCACCTCTTAAAGGGCCAGTACACTTAAAATGCTGTTGTTTCGAGGGTTTGTACACAACCCTGGTCAACCTCTTAAAGGACATAATTCCCTAAATCTGTCACCTCTTCAAGGGTTTGTCCACTTCTAGGGTCTGCCTCTTAAAGGGCCAGTCCGCAAAACATGTCACATGTTCAAGTGGCTTTCCACTTCATAAGCCACATTGACATTTCCAAAGGTCTGTCCATTCCCAGGGTTGTCTCTTAGAAGGCCACCCACACACAATAATGCATCTTTAAGGACTGTCCACTTCCATGGTCATCCTCTTCATAGGCCAGTCACCTTAAAGTATTGCCAATTTTAAAGGTCCGTAAGCTTCCCAGGTCCACCTCTTAAAGGGCCAGTACACTTAAAATGCTGTTGTTTCGAGGGTTTGTACACAACCCTGGTCAACCTCTTAAAGGACATAATTCCCTAAATTTGTCACCTCTTCAAGGGTTTGTCCACTTCTAGGGTCTGCCTCTTAAAGGGCCAGTCCGCAAAACATGTCACATGTTCAAGTGGCTTTCCACTTCATAAGCCACATTGACATTTCCAAAGGTCTGTCCATTCCCAGGGTTGTCTCTTAGAAGGCCACCCACACACAATAATGCATCTTTAAGGACTGTCCACTTCCATGGTCATCCTCTTCATAGGCCAGTCACCTTAAAGTATTGCCAATTTTAAAGGTCCGTAAGCTTCCCAGGTCCACCTCTTAAAGGGCCAGTACACTTAAAATGCTGTTGTTTCGAGGGTTTGTACACAACCCTGGTCAACCTCTTAAAGGACATAATTCCCTAAATCTGTCACCTCTTCAAGGGTTTGTCCACTTCTAGGGTCTGCCTCTTAAAGGGCCAGTCCGCAAAACATGTCACATGTTCAAGTGGCTTTCCACTTCATAAGCCACATTGACATTTCCAAAGGTCTGTCCATTCCCAGGGTTGTCTCTTAGAAGGCCACCCACACACAATAATGCATCTTTAAGGACTGTCCACTTCCATGGTCATCCTCTTCATAGGCCAGTCACCTTAAAGTATTGCCAATTTTAAAGGTCCGTAAGCTTCCCAGGTCCACCTCTTAAAGGGCCAGTACACTTAAAATGCTGTTGTTTCGAGGGTTTGTACACAACCCTGGTCAACCCCTTAAAGTACATAATTCCCTAAATTTGTCACCTCTTCAAGGGTTTGTCCACTTCTAGGGTCTGCCTCTTAAAGGGCCAGTCATCAAAACATGTCACATGTTCAAGTGGATTTCCACTTCATAAGCCACATTAACATTTCCAAAGGTCTGTCCATTCCCAGGGTTGTCTCTTAGAAGGCCACCCACACACAATAATGCATCTTTAAGGACTGTCCACTTCCATGGTCATCCTCTTCATAGGCCAGTCACCTTAAAGTATTGCCAATTTTAAAGGTCCGTAAGCTTCCCAGGTCCACCTCTTAAAGGGCCAGTACACTTAAAATGCTGTTGTTTCGAGGGTTTGTACACAACCCTGGTCAACCTCTTAAAGGACATAATTCCCTAAATTTGTCACCTCTTCAAGGGTTTGTCCACTTCTAGGGTCTGCCTCTTAAAGGGCCAGTCCGCAAAACATGTCACATGTTGAAGTAGCTTTCCACTTCATAAGCCACATTGACATTTCCAAAGGTCTGTCCATTCCCAGGGATGTGTCTTAGAAGGCCACCCACACACAATAATGCATCTTTAAGGACTGTCCACTTCCATGGTCATCCTCTTCATAGGCCAGTCACCTTAAAGTATTGCCAATTTTAAAGGTCCGTAAGCTTCCCAGGTCCACCTCTTAAAGGGCCAGTACACTTAAAATGCTGTTGTTTCGAGGGTTTGTACACAACCCTGGTCAACCTCTTAAAGTACATAATTCCCTAAATTTGTCACCTCTTCAAGGGTTTGTCTACTTCTAGGGTCTGCCTCTTAAAGGGCCAGACCGCAAAACATGTCACATGTTGAAGTAGCTTTCCACTTCATAAGCCACATTGACATTTCCAAAGGTCTGTCCATTCCCAGGGTTGTCTCTTAGAAGGCCACCCACACACAATAATGCATCTTTAAGGACTGTCCACTTCCATGATCATCCTCTTCATAGGCCAGTCACCTTAAAGTATTGCCAATTTTAAAGGTCCGTAAGCTTCCCAGGTCCACCTCTTAAAGGGCCAGTACACTTAAAATGCTGTTGTTTCGAGGGTTTGTACACAACCCTGGTCAACCCCTTAAAGTACATAATTCCCTAAATTTGTCACCTCTTCAAGGGTTTGTCCACTTCTAGGGTCTGCCTCTTAAAGGGCCAGTCCGCAAAACATGTCACATGTTCAAGTGGCTTTCCACTTCATAAGCCACATTGACATTTCCAAAGGTCTGTCCATTCCCAGGGTTGTCTCTTAGAAGGCCACCCACACACAATAATGCATCTTTAAGGACTGTCCACTTCCATGGTCATCCTCTTCATAGGCCAGTCACCTTAAAGTATTGCCAATTTTAAAGGTCCGTAAGCTTCCCAGGTCCACCTCTTAAAGGGCCAGTACACTTAAAATGCTGTTGTTTCGAGGGTTTGTACACAACCCTGGTCAACCTCTTAAAGTACATAATTCCCTAAATTTGTCACCTCTTCAAGGGTTTGTCCACTTCTAGGGTCTGCCTCTTAAAGGGCCAGTCCGCAAAACATGTCACATGTTGAAGTAGCTTTCCACTTCATAAGCCACATTGACATTTCCAAAGGTCTGTCCATTCCCAGGGTTGTCTCTTAGAAGGCCACCCACACACAATAATGCATCTTTAAGGACTGTCCACTTCCATGATCATCCTCTTCATAGGCCAGTCACCTTAAAGTATTGCCAATTTTAAAGGTCCGTAAGCTTCCCAGGTCCACCTCTTAAAGGGCCAGTACACTTAAAATGCTGTTGTTTCGAGGGTTTGTACACAACCCTGGTCAACCTCTTAAAGGACATAATTCCCTAAATTTGTCACCTCTTCAAGGGTTTGTCCACTTCTAGGGTCTGCCTCTTAAAGGGCCAGTCCGCAAAACATGTCACATGTTCAAGTGGCTTTCCACTTCATAAGCCACATTGACATTTCCAAAGGTCTGTCCATTCCCAGGGTTGTCTCTTAGAAGGCCACCCACACACAATAATGCATCTTTAAGGACTGTCCACTTCCATGGTCATCCTCTTCATAGGCCAGTCACCTTAAAGTATTGCCAATTTTAAAGGTCTGTAAGCTTCCCAGGTCAGCCTCTTAAAGGGCCAGTACACTTAAAATGCTGTTGTTTCGAGGGTTTGTACACAACCCTGGTCAACCTCTTAAAGGACATAATTCCCTAAATTTGTCACCTCTTCAAGGGTTTGTCCATATCTAGGGTCTGCCTCTTAAAGGGCCAGTCCGCAAAACATGTCACATGTTCAAGTGGCTTTCCACTTCATAAGCCACATTGACATTTCCAAAGGTCTGTCCATTCCCAGGGTTGTCTCTTAGAAGGCCACCCACACACAATAATGCATCTTTAAGGACTGTCCACTTCCATGGTCATCCTCTTCATAGGCCAGTCACCTTAAAGTATTGCCAATTTTAAAGGTCCGTAAGCTTCCCAGGTCCACCTCTTAAAGGGCCAGTACACTTAAAATGCTGTTGTTTCGAGGGTTTGTACACAACCCTGGTCAACCTCTTAAAGGACATAATTCCCTAAATTTGTCACCTCTTCAAGGGTTTGTCCACTTCTAGGGTCTGCCTCTTAAAGGGCCAGTCCGCAAAACATGTCACATGTTCAAGTGGCTTTCCACTTCATAAGCCACATTGACATTTCCAAAGGTCTGTCCATTCCCAGGGTTGTCTCTTAGAAGGCCACCCACACACAATAATGCATCTTTAAGGACTGTCCACTTCCATGGTCATCCTCTTCATAGGCCAGTCACCTTAAAGTATTGCCAATTTTAAAGGTCCGTAAGCTTCCCAGGTCCACCTCTTAAAGGGCCAGTACACTTAAAATGCTGTTGTTTCGAGGGTTTGTACACAACCCTGGTCAACCTCTTAAAGGACATAATTCCCTAAATTTGTCACCTCTTCAAGGGTTTGTCCACTTCTAGGGTCTGCCTCTTAAAGGGCCAGTCCGCAAAACATGTCACATGTTCAAGTGGCTTTCCACTTCATAAGCCACATTGACATTTCCAAAGGTCTGTCCATTCCCAGGGTTGTCTCTTAGAAGGCCACCCACACACAATAATGCATCTTTAAGGACTGTCCACTTCCATGGTCATCCTCTTCATAGGCCAGTCACCTTAAAGTATTGCCAATTTTAAAGGTCCGTAAGCTTCCCAGGTCCACCTCTTAAAGGGCCAGTACACTTAAAATGCTGTTGTTTCGAGGGTTTGTACACAACCCTGGTCAACCTCTTAAAGGACATAATTCCCTAAATTTGTCACCTCTTCAAGGGTTTGTCCACTTCTAGGGTCTGCCTCTTAAAGGGCCAGTCCGCAAAACATGTCACATGTTCAAGTGGCTTTCCACTTCATAAGCCACATTGACATTTCCAAAGGTCTGTCCATTCCCAGGGTTGTCTCTTAGAAGGCCACCCACACACAATAATGCATCTTTAAGGACTGTCCACTTCCATGGTCATCCTCTTCATAGGCCAGTCACCTTAAAGTATTGCCAATTTTAAAGGTCCGTAAGCTTCCCAGGTCCACCTCTTAAAGGGCCAGTACACTTAAAATGCTGTTGTTTCGAGGGTTTGTACACAACCCTGGTCAACCTCTTAAAGGACATAATTCCCTAAATTTGTCACCTCTTCAAGGGTTTGTCCACTTCTAGGGTCTGCCTCTTAAAGGGCCAGTCCGCAAAACATGTCACATGTTCAAGTGGCTTTCCACTTCATAAGCCACATTGACATTTCCAAAGGTCTGTCCATTCCCAGGGTTGTCTCTTAGAAGGCCACCCACACACAATAATGCATCTTTAAGGACTGTCCACTTCCATGGTCATCCTCTTCATAGGCCAGTCACCTTAAAGTATTGCCAATTTTAAAGGTCCGTAAGCTTCCCAGGTCCACCTCTTAAAGGGCCAGTACACTTAAAATGCTGTTGTTTCGAGGGTTTGTACACAACCCTGGTCAACCCCTTAAAGTACATAATTCCCTAAATTTGTCACCTCTTCAAGGGTTTGTCCACTTCTAGGGTCTGCCTCTTAAAGGGCCAGTCATCAAAACATGTCACATGTTCAAGTGGATTTCCACTTCATAAGCCACATTAACATTTCCAAAGGTCTGTCCATTCCCAGGGTTGTCTCTTAGAAGGCCACCCACACACAATAATGCATCTTTAAGGACTGTCCACTTCCATGGTCATCCTCTTCATAGGCCAGTCACCTTAAAGTATTGCCAATTTTAAAGGTCCGTAAGCTTCCCAGGTCCACCTCTTAAAGGGCCAGTACACTTAAAATGCTGTTGTTTCGAGGGTTTGTACACAACCCTGGTCAACCTCTTAAAGTACATAATTCCCTAAATTTGTCACCTCTTCAAGGGTTTGTCTACTTCTAGGGTCTGCCTCTTAAAGGGCCAGACCGCAAAACATGTCACATGTTGAAGTAGCTTTCCACTTCATAAGCCACATTGACATTTCCAAAGGTCTGTCCATTCCCAGGGTTGTCTCTTAGAAGGCCACCCACACACAATAATGCATCTTTAAGGACTGTCCACTTCCATGATCATCCTCTTCATAGGCCAGTCACCTTAAAGTATTGCCAATTTTAAAGGTCCGTAAGCTTCCCAGGTCCACCTCTTAAAGGGCCAGTACACTTAAAATGCTGTTGTTTCGAGGGTTTGTACACAACCCTGGTCAACCCCTTAAAGTACATAATTCCCTAAATTTGTCACCTCTTCAAGGGTTTGTCCACTTCTAGGGTCTGCCTCTTAAAGGGCCAGTCCGCAAAACATGTCACATGTTCAAGTGGCTTTCCACTTCATAAGCCACATTGACATTTCCAAAGGTCTGTCCATTCCCAGGGTTGTCTCTTAGAAGGCCACCCACACACAATAATGCATCTTTAAGGACTGTCCACTTCCATGGTCATCCTCTTCATAGGCCAGTCACCTTAAAGTATTGCCAATTTTAAAGGTCCGTAAGCTTCCCAGGTCCACCTCTTAAAGGGCCAGTACACTTAAAATGCTGTTGTTTCGAGGGTTTGTACACAACCCTGGTCAACCTCTTAAAGGACATAATTCCCTAAATTTGTCACCTCTTCAAGGGTTTGTCCACTTCTAGGGTCTGCCTCTTAAAGGGCCAGTCCGCAAAACATGTCACATGTTCAAGTGGCTTTCCACTTCATAAGCCACATTGACATTTCCAAAGGTCTGTCCATTCCCAGGGTTGTCTCTTAGAAGGCCACCCACACACAATAATGCATCTTTAAGGACTGTCCACTTCCATGGTCATCCTCTTCATAGGCCAGTCACCTTAAAGTATTGCCAATTATAAAGGTCCGTAAGCTTCCCAGGTCCACCTCTTAAAGGGCCAGTACACTTAAAATGCTGTTGTTTCGAGGGTTTGTACACAACCCTGGTCAACCTCTTAAAGGACATAATTCCCTAAATTTGTCACCTCTTCAAGGGTTTGTCCACTTCTAGGGTCTGCCTCTTAAAGGGCCAGTCCGCAAAACATGTCACATGTTCAAGTGGCTTTCCACTTCATAAGCCACATTGACATTTCCAAAGGTCTGTCCATTCCCAGGGTTGTCTCTTAGAAGGCCACCCACACACAATAATGCATCTTTAAGGACTGTCCACTTCCATGGTCATCCTCTTCATAGGCCAGTCACCTTAAAGTATTGCCAATTTTAAAGGTCCGTAAGCTTCCCAGGTCCACCTCTTAAAGGGCCAGTACACTTAAAATGCTGTTGTTTCGAGGGTTTGTACACAACCCTGGTCAACCTCTTAAAGGACATAATTCCCTAAATTTGTCACCTCTTCAAGGGTTTGTCCACTTCTAGGGTCTGCCTCTTAAAGGGCCAGTCCGCAAAACATGTCACATGTTCAAGTGGCTTTCCACTTCATAAGCCACATTGACATTTCCAAAGGTCTGTCCATTCCCAGGGTTGTCTCTTAGAAGGCCACCCACACACAATAATGCATCTTTAAGGACTGTCCACTTCCATGGTCATCCTCTTCATAGGCCAGTCACCTTAAAGTATTGCCAATTTTAAAGGTCCGTAAGCTTCCCAGGTCCACCTCTTAAAGGGCCAGTACACTTAAAATGCTGTTGTTTCGAGGGTTTGTACACAACCCTGGTCAACCTCTTAAAGGACATAATTCCCTAAATTTGTCACCTCTTCAAGGGTTTGTCCACTTCTAGGGTCTGCCTCTTAAAGGGCCAGTCCGCAAAACATGTCACATGTTCAAGTGGCTTTCCACTTCATAAGCCACATTGACATTTCCAAAGGTCTGTCCATTCCCAGGGTTGTCTCTTAGAAGGCCACCCACACACAATAATGCATCTTTAAGGACTGTCCACTTCCATGGTCATCCTCTTCATAGGCCAGTCACCTTAAAGTATTGCCAATTTTAAAGGTCCGTAAGCTTCCCAGGTCCACCTCTTAAAGGGCCAGTACACTTAAAATGCTGTTGTTTCGAGGGTTTGTACACAACCCTGGTCAACCTCTTAAAGGACATAATTCCCTAAATTTGTCACCTCTTCAAGGGTTTGTCCACTTCTAGGGTCTGCCTCTTAAAGGGCCAGTCCGCAAAACATGTCACATGTTCAAGTGGCTTTCCACTTCATAAGCCACATTGACATTTCCAAAGGTCTGTCCATTCCCAGGGTTGTCTCTTAGAAGGCCACCCACACACAATAATGCATCTTTAAGGACTGTCCACTTCCATGGTCATCCTCTTCATAGGCCAGTCACCTTAAAGTATTGCCAATTATAAAGGTCCGTAAGCTTCCCAGGTCCACCTCTTAAAGGGCCAGTACACTTAAAATGCTGTTGTTTCGAGGGTTTGTACACAACCCTGGTCAACCTCTTAAAGGACATAATTCCCTAAATTTGTCACCTCTTCAAGGGTTTGTCCACTTCTAGGGTCTGCCTCTTAAAGGGCCAGTCCGCAAAACATGTCACATGTTCAAGTGGCTTTCCACTTCATAAGCCACATTGACATTTCCAAAGGTCTGTCCATTCCCAGGGTTGTCTCTTAGAAGGCCACCCACACACAATAATGCATCTTTAAGGACTGTCCACTTCCATGGTCATCCTCTTCATAGGCCAGTCACCTTAAAGTATTGCCAATTTTAAAGGTCCGTAAGCTTCCCAGGTCCACCTCTTAAAGGGCCAGTACACTTAAAATGCTGTTGTTTCGAGGGTTTGTACACAACCCTGGTCAACCTCTTAAAGGACATAATTCCCTAAATTTGTCACCTCTTCAAGGGTTTGTCCACTTCTAGGGTCTGCCTCTTAAAGGGCCAGTCCGCAAAACATGTCACATGTTCAAGTGGCTTTCCACTTCATAAGCCACATTGACATTTCCAAAGGTCTGTCCATTCCCAGGGTTGTCTCTTAGAAGGCCACCCACACACAATAATGCATCTTTAAGGACTGTCCACTTCCATGGTCATCCTCTTCATAGGCCAGTCACCTTAAAGTATTGCCAATTTTAAAGGTCCGTAAGCTTCCCAGGTCCACCTCTTAAAGGGCCAGTACACTTAAAATGCTGTTGTTTCGAGGGTTTGTACACAACCCTGGTCAACCTCTTAAAGGACATAATTCCCTAAATTTGTCACCTCTTCAAGGGTTTGTCCACTTCTAGGGTCTGCCTCTTAAAGGGCCAGTCCGCAAAACATGTCACATGTTCAAGTGGCTTTCCACTTCATAAGCCACATTGACATTTCCAAAGGTCTGTCCATTCCCAGGGTTGTCTCTTAGAAGGCCACCCACACACAATAATGCATCTTTAAGGACTGTCCACTTCCATGGTCATCCTCTTCATAGGCCAGTCACCTTAAAGTATTGCCAATTATAAAGGTCCGTAAGCTTCCCAGGTCCACCTCTTAAAGGGCCAGTACACTTAAAATGCTGTTGTTTCGAGGGTTTGTACACAACCCTGGTCAACCTCTTAAAGGACATAATTCCCTAAATTTGTCACCTCTTCAAGGGTTTGTCCACTTCTAGGGTCTGCCTCTTAAAGGGCCAGTCCGCAAAACATGTCACATGTTCAAGTGGCTTTCCACTTCATAAGCCACATTGACATTTCCAAAGGTCTGTCCATTCCCAGGGTTGTCTCTTAGAAGGCCACCCACACACAATAATGCATCTTTAAGGACTGTCCACTTCCATGGTCATCCTCTTCATAGGCCAGTCACCTTAAAGTATTGCCAATTTTAAAGGTCCGTAAGCTTCCCAGGTCCACCTCTTAAAGGGCCAGTACACTTAAAATGCTGTTGTTTCGAGGGTTTGTACACAACCCTGGTCAACCTCTTAAAGGACATAATTCCCTAAATTTGTCACCTCTTCAAGGGTTTGTCCACTTCTAGGGTCTGCCTCTTAAAGGGCCAGTCCGCAAAACATGTCACATGTTCAAGTGGCTTTCCACTTCATAAGCCACATTGACATTTCCAAAGGTCTGTCCATTCCCAGGGTTGTCTCTTAGAAGGCCACCCACACACAATAATGCATCTTTAAGGACTGTCCACTTCCATGGTCATCCTCTTCATAGGCCAGTCACCTTAAAGTATTGCCAATTTTAAAGGTCCGTAAGCTTCCCAGGTCCACCTCTTAAAGGGCCAGTACACTTAAAATGCTGTTGTTTCGAGGGTTTGTACACAACCCTGGTCAACCTCTTAAAGGACATAATTCCCTAAATTTGTCACCTCTTCAAGGGTTTGTCCACTTCTAGGGTCTGCCTCTTAAAGGGCCAGTCCGCAAAACATGTCACATGTTCAAGTGGCTTTCCACTTCATAAGCCACATTGACATTTCCAAAGGTCTGTCCATTCCCAGGGTTGTCTCTTAGAAGGCCACCCACACACAATAATGCATCTTTAAGGACTGTCCACTTCCATGGTCATCCTCTTCATAGGCCAGTCACCTTAAAGTATTGCCAATTTTAAAGGTCCGTAAGCTTCCCAGGTCCACCTCTTAAAGGGCCAGTACACTTAAAATGCTGTTGTTTCGAGGGTTTGTACACAACCCTGGTCAACCTCTTAAAGGACATAATTCCCTAAATTTGTCACCTCTTCAAGGGTTTGTCCACTTCTAGGGTCTGCCTCTTAAAGGACCAGTCCGCAAAACATGTCACATGTTCAAGTGGCTTTCCACTTCATAAGCCACATTGACATTTCCAAAGGTCTGTCCATTCCCAGGGTTGTCTCTTAGAAGGCCACCCACACACAATAATGCATCTTTAAGGACTGTCCACTTCCATGGTCATCCTCTTCATAGGCCAGTCACCTTAAAGTATTGCCAATTTTAAAGGTCCGTAAGCTTCCCAGGTCCACCTCTTAAAGGGCCAGTACACTTAAAATGCTGTTGTTTCGAGGGTTTGTACACAACCCTGGTCAACCTCTTAAAGGACATAATTCCCTAAATTTGTCACCTCTTCAAGGGTTTGTCCACTTCTAGGGTCTGCCTCTTAAAGGGCCAGTCCGCAAAACATGTCACATGTTCAAGTGGCTTTCCACTTCATAAGCCACATTGACATTTCCAAAGGTCTGTCCATTCCCAGGGTTGTCTCTTAGAAGGCCACCCACACACAATAATGCATCTTTAAGGACTGTCCACTTCCATGGTCATCCTCTTCATAGGCCAGTCACCTTAAAGTATTGCCAATTTTAAAGGTCCGTAAGCTTCCCAGGTCCACCTCTTAAAGGGCCAGTACACTTAAAATGCTGTTGTTTCGAGGGTTTGTACACAACCCTGGTCAACCTCTTAAAGGACATAATTCCCTAAATTTGTCACCTCTTCAAGGGTTTGTCCACTTCTAGGGTCTGCCTCTTAAAGGGCCAGTCCGCAAAACATGTCACATGTTCAAGTGGCTTTCCACTTCATAAGCCACATTGACATTTCCAAAGGTCTGTCCATTCCCAGGGTTGTCTCTTAGAAGGCCACCCACACACAATAATGCATCTTTAAGGACTGTCCACTTCCATGGTCATCCTCTTCATAGGCCAGTCACCTTAAAGTATTGCCAATTTTAAAGGTCCGTAAGCTTCCCAGGTCCACCTCTTAAAGGGCCAGTACACTTAAAATGCTGTTGTTTCGAGGGTTTGTACACAACCCTGGTCAACCTCTTAAAGGACATAATTCCCTAAATTTGTCACCTCTTCAAGGGTTTGTCCACTTCTAGGGTCTGCCTCTTAAAGGGCCAGTCCGCAAAACATGTCACATGTTCAAGTGGCTTTCCACTTCATAAGCCACATTGACATTTCCAAAGGTCTGTCCATTCCCAGGGTTGTCTCTTAGAAGGCCACCCACACACAATAATGCATCTTTAAGGACTGTCCACTTCCATGGTCATCCTCTTCATAGGCCAGTCACCTTAAAGTATTGCCAATTTTAAAGGTCCGTAAGCTTCCCAGGTCCACCTCTTAAAGGGCCAGTACACTTAAAATGCTGTTGTTTCGAGGGTTTGTACACAACCCTGGTCAACCTCTTAAAGGACATAATTCCCTAAATTTGTCACCTCTTCAAGGGTTTGTCCACTTCTAGGGTCTGCCTCTTAAAGGGCCAGTCCGCAAAACATGTCACATGTTCAAGTGGCTTTCCACTTCATAAGCCACATTGACATTTCCAAAGG